>NC_134383.1:9318938-9470145 GCF_035582795.1 Mycteria americana
TGTGGGCGCAATCTCTGGACGTTTCAAATTTGGCAGCCGGGCTCTGCGAGAAAGAGATACACAGTGTTGCCCCATTACGAAGCAAAGCTTTTGGGGAAAGCGAATGTCTGTGTGGCAGTGAATGCAGTTCCAAGGGGCAGTGAAAACCAGCTTCAGCATTCGGTGCTGGCAGCTTTCGTGTGGGCGAAATCGCTGGACGTTTCGAATTTGGCAATGGGGCTCTGCGAGAGACACATCCAGAGTGTTGCCCCATTACGAAGCAAAGCTTTTGGGGAAAGCGAATGTCTGTGTGGCAGCGAATGCAGTTCCAAGGGGCAGTGAAAACCAGCTACAGCATTCCGTGCTGGCAGCTTTCATGTGGGAGAAATCGCTGGACGTTTCGAATTTGGCAGCGGGGCTCTGCGAGAGACACATCCACAATGTTGCCCCATTACGAAGCAAAGCTTTTGGGGAACGCGAATGCCTGTGTGGCAGGGAATGCAGTTCCAAGGGACCGTGAAAACCATCTACAGCATTCCGTGCTGGCAGCTTTCGTGTGGGCGCAATCGCTGGACGTTTCGAATTCGGCAGCCTGGCTCTGCGAGAGTCACATACACAGTGTTGCCCCTTTACGAACCAAAGCTTTTGGGGAAAGCGAATGTCTGTGTGGCAGCGAATGCAGTTCCAAGGGACAGTGAAAACCAGCTACTGCATTTCGTGCTGGCAGCTTTCGTGTGGGCGAAATCGCTGGACGTTTCGAATTTGGCAGCGGGGCTCTGCGAGAGACATATACACAGTGTTGCCCCATTACGAACCAAAGCTTTTGGGGAAAGCGAATGTCTGTGTGGCAGCGAATGCAGTTCCAAGGGGCAGTGAAAACCAGCTTCAGCAGTCGGTGCTGGCAGCTTTCGTGTGGGCGCAATCGCTGGACGTTTCGAATTTGGCAGCGGGGCTCTGCGAGAGACACATACACAGTGTTGACCCTTTACCAAGCAAAGCTTTTGGGGAAAGCGAATGTCTGTGTGGCAGCGAATGCAGTTCCAAGGGGCAGTGAAAACCAGCTTCAGCATTCGGTGCTGGCAGCTTTCGTGTGGGCGAAATCGCTGGACGTTTCGAATTTGGCAGCGGGGCTCTGCGAGAGACACATCCAGAGTGTTGCCCCATTACGAAGCAAAGCTTTTGGGGAAAGCGAATGTCTGTGTGGCAGCGAATGCAGTTCCAAGGGGCAGTGAAAACCAGCTACAGCATTCCGTGCTGGCAGCTTTCATGTGGGAGAAATCGCTGGACGTTTCGAATTTGGCAGCGGGGCTCTGCGAGAGACACATCCACAATGTTGCCCCATTACGAAGCAAAGCTTTTGGGGAAAGCGAATGTCTGTGTGGCAGCGAATGCAGTTCCAAGGGACAGTGAAAACCAGCTACTGCATTCCGTGCTTGCAGCTTTCGTGTGGGAGAAATCGCTGGACGTTTCGAATTTGGTAGCGGGGCTCTGCGAGAGACACATACACAGTGTTGACCCTTTACCAAGCAAAGCTTTTGTGGAAAGCGAAAGTCTGTGTGGCAGCGAATGCAGTTCCAAGGGACAGTGAAAACTAGCTACAGCATTCGGTGCTGGCAGCTTTCGTGTGGGCGCAATCGCTGGACGTTTCGAATTTTGCAGCCGGGCTCTGCGAGAGACACATCCAGAGTGTTGCCCCATTACGAAGCAAAGCTTTTGGGGAAAGCGAATGTCTGTGTGGCAGCGAATGCAGTTCCAAGGGACAGTGAAATCCAGCTTCAGCATTCGGTGCTGGCAGCTTTCGTGTGGGCGCAATCGCTGGAAGTTTCGAATTTGGCAGCGGGGCTCTGCGAGAGACACATCCACAGTGTTGCCCCATTACGAAGCAAAGCTTTTGGGGAAAGCGAATGTCTGTGTGGCAGCGAATGCAGTTCCAGGGACAGTGAAAACCAGCTACAGCATTCCGTGCTGGCAGCTTTCGTGTGGGCGCAATCGCTGGACGTTTCGAATTTGGCAGCCGGGCTCTGCGAGAGACACATACACAGTGTTGCCCCATTACGAAGCAAAGCTTTTGGGGAACGCGAATGTCTGTGTGGCAGTGAATGCAGTTCCAAGGGACAATGAAAACCAGCTACAGCATTCCGTGCTGGCAGCTTTCGTGTGGGCGCAATCGCTGGACGTTTCAAATTTGGCAGCCGGGCTCTGCGAGAAAGAGATACACAGTGTTGCCCCATTACCAAGCAAAGCTTTTGGGGAAAGCGAATGCCTGTGTGGCAGCGAATGCAGTTCCAAGGGACAGTGAAAACCAGCTAGAGCATTCGGTGCTGGCAGCTTTCGTGTGGGCGCAATCGCTGAACCTTTCGAATTTGGCAGCAGGGCTCTGCAAGAGACACATACACAGTGTTGCCCCATTACCAAGCTAGCTTTTGGGGAAAGCGAATGTCTGTGTGGCAGCGAATGCAGTTCCAAGGGGCAGTGAAAACCAGCTTCAGCATTCGGTGCTGGCAGCTTTCGTGTGGGAGAAATCGCTGGACGTTTTGAATTTGGCAGCGGGGCTCTGCGAGAGACACATACACAGTGTTGCCCCATTACGAAGCAAAGCTTTTGGGGACAGCGAATGTCTGTGTGGCAGCGAATGCAGTTCCAAGGGACAGTGCAAACCAGCTACAGCATTCCGTGCTGGCAGCTTTCGTGTGGGAGAAATCGCTGGACATTTCGAATTTGTCAGCGGGGCTCTGCGAGAGACACATACACAGTGTTGCCCCATTACGAACCAAAGCTTTTGGGGAAAGCGAATGTCTGTGTGGCAGCGAATGCAGTTCCAAGGGACAGTGAAAACCAGCTTCAGCATTCGGTGCTGGCAGCTTTCGTGTGGGCGAAATCGCTGGACGTTTCGAATTTGGCAGCCGGGCTCTGCGAGAGACACATGCACAGTGTTGCCCCTTTACGAACCAAAGCTTTTGGGGAAAGCGAATGTCTGTGTGGCAGCGAATGCAGTTCCAAGGGACAGTGAAAACCAGCTACAGCATTCCGTGCTGGCAGCTTTCGTGTGGGCGCAATCGCTGGACGTTTCGAATTTGGCAGCGGGGCTCTGCGAGAGACACATACACAGTGTTGCCCCATTACCAAGCAAAGCTTTTGGGGAAAGCGAATGTCTGTGTGGCAGCGAATGCAGTTCCAAGGGACAGTGAAAACCAGCTACTGCATTTCGTGCTGGCAGCTTTCGTGTGGGAGAAATCGCTGGACGTTTCGAATTTGGCAGCGGGGCTCTGCGAGAGACATATACACAGTGTTGCCCCATTAAGAACCAAAGCTTTTGGGGAAAGCGAATGTCTGTGTGGCAGCGAATGCAGTTCCAAGGGGCAGTGAAAACCAGCTTCAGCATTCGGTGCTGGCAGCTTTCGTGTGGGAGAAATCGCTGGACGTTTCGAATTTGGCAGCAGGGCTCTGCGAGAGACACATACACAGTGTTGACCCTTTACCAAGCAAAGCTTTTGGGGAAAGCGAATGTCTGTGTGGCAGCGAATGCAGTTCCAAGGGGCAGTGAAAACCAGCTACAGCATTCGGTGCTGGCAGCTTTCGTGTGGGCGAAATCGCTGGACGTTTCGAATTTGGCAGCCGGGCTCTGCGAGAGACATATACACAGTGTTGCCCCATTACGAAGCAAAGCTTTTGGGGAAAGCGAATGTCTGTGTGGCAGCGAATGCATTTCCAAGGGAAAGTGAAAACCAGCTACAGCATTCCGTGCTGGCAGCTTTCGTGTGGGCGCAATGCTGGACGTTTCGAATTTGGCAGCAGGGCTCTGTGAGAGAGAGATTCACAGTGTTGCCCCATTACCAAGATAGCTTTTGGGGAAAGCGAATATCTTTGTTGCAGTCAATGCAGTTCCAAACGACAGTGAAAACCAGCTTCAGCATTCCGTGCTGGCAGCTTTCGTGTGGGCGCAATCGCTGGACGTTTCAAATTTGGCAGCCGGGCTCTGCGAGAGACACATACACAGTGTTGCCGCATTACCAAGCAAAGCTTTTGGGGAAAGCGAATGTCTGTGTAGCAGCGAATGCATTTCCAAGGGAAAGTGAAAACCAGCTACAGCATTCCGTGCTGGCAGCTTTCGTGTGGGCGCAATCGCTGGACGTTTCAAATTTGGCAGCCTGGCCCTGGGAGAGTCACATACACAGTGTTGCCCCATTACGAACAAAAGCTGTTGGGGAAAGCGAATGTCTGTGTGGCAGCGAATGCAGTTCCAAGGGACAGTGAAAACCAGCTACAGCATTCCGTGCTGGCAGCTTTCGTGTGGGAGAAATCGCTGGACGTTTCAAATTTGGCAGCCGGTCTCTGCGAGAGTCACATACACAGTGTTGCCCCATTACCAAGAAAAGCTTTTGGGGAAAGCGAATGTCTGTGTGGCAGTGAATGCAGTTCCAAACGACAGTGAAAACCAGCTAGAGCATTCCGTGCTGGCAGCTTTCGTGTGGGCGCAATCGCTGGACGTTTCGAATTTGGCAGCCGGGCTCTGCGAGAGACACATACACAGTGTTGCCCCATTACCAAGCAAAGCTTTTGGGGAACGCGAATGTCTGTGTGGCAGGGAATGCAGTTCCAAGGGACAGTGAAAACCAGCTACAGCATTCCGTGCTGGCAGCTTTCGTGTGGGCGCAATCGCTGAACTTTTCGACTTTGCCAGCAGGGCTCTGCAAGAGGCACATACACAGTGTTGCCCCATTACCAAGAAGAGCTTTTGGGGAAAGCGAATGTCTGTGTGGCAGCGAACGCAGTTCCAAGGGACAGAGAAAACCAGCTACAGCATTCCCTGCTGGCAGCTTTCGTGTGGGCGCAATCGCTGGAAGTTTCGAATTTGGCAGCAGGGCTCTGCAAGAGACACATACACAGAGTTGCCCCATTACCAAGATAGCTTTTGGGGAAAGCGAATGTCTGTGTGGCAGTGAATGCAGTTCCAAGGGACAATGAAAACCAGCTACAGCATTCCGTGCTGGCAGCTTTCGTGTGGGCGCAATCTCTGGACGTTTCAAATTTGGCAGCCGGGCTCTGCGAGAAAGAGATACACAGTGTTGCCCCATTACGAAGCAAAGCTTTTGGGGAAAGCGAATGTCTGTGTGGCAGTGAATGCAGTTCCAAGGGACAGTGAAAACCAGCTTCAGCATTCGGTGCTGGCAGCTTTCGTGTGGGCGAAATCGCTGGACGTTTCGAATTTGGCAATGGGGCTCTGCGAGAGACACATACACAGTGTTGCCCCTTTACGAACCAAAGCTTTTGGGGAAAGCGAATGTCTGTGTGGCAGCGAATGCAGTTCCAAGGGACAGTGAAAACCAGCTACAGCATTCCGTGCTGGCAGC
This sequence comes from Mycteria americana, assembly GCF_035582795.1. NCBI lineage: Eukaryota > Metazoa > Chordata > Aves > Ciconiiformes > Ciconiidae > Mycteria > Mycteria americana. The sequence goes on from NC_134383.1 coordinate 9,324,269, forward strand.
TTTCGTGTGGGCGCAATCGCTGGACGTTTCGAATTTGGCAGCGGGGCTCTGCGAGAGACACATACACAGTGTTGCCCCTTTACGAACCAAAGCTTTTGGGGAAAGCGAATGTCTGTGTGGCAGCGAATGCAGTTCCAAGGGACAGTGAAAACCAGCTACTGCATTTCGTGCTGGCAGCTTTCGTGTGGGCGAAATCGCTGGACGTTTCGAATTTGGCAGCGGGGCTCTGCGAGAGACATATACACAGTGTTGCCCCATTACGAACCAAAGCTTTTGGGGAAAGCGAATGTCTGTGTGGCAGCGAATGCAGTTCCAAGGGGCAGTGAAAACCAGCTTCAGCAGTCGGTGCTGGCAGCTTTCGTGTGGGCGCAATCGCTGGACGTTTCGAATTTGGCAGCGCGGCTCTGCGAGAGACACATACACAGTGTTGACCCTTTACCAAGCAAAGCTTTTGGGGAAAGCGAATGTCTGTGTGGCAGCGAATGCAGTTCCAAGGGGCAGTGAAAACCAGCTTCAGCATTCGGTGCTGGCAGCTTTCGTGTGGGCGAAATCGCTGGACGTTTCGAATTTGGCAGCGGGGCTCTGCGAGAGACACATCCAGAGTGTTGCCCCATTACGAAGCAAAGCTTTTGGGGAAAGCGAATGTCTGTGTGGCAGCGAATGCAGTTCCAAGGGGCAGTGAAAACCAGCTACAGCATTCCGTGCTGGCAGCTTTCATGTGGGAGAAATCGCTGGACGTTTCGAATTTGGCAGCGGGGCTCTGCGAGAGACACATCCACAATGTTGCCCCATTACGAAGCAAAGCTTTTGGGGAAAGCGAATGTCTGTGTGGCAGCGAATGCAGTTCCAAGGGACAGTGAAAACCAGCTACTGCATTCCGTGCTTGCAGCTTTCGTGTGGGAGAAATCGCTGGACGTTTCGAATTTGGTAGCGGGGCTCTGCGAGAGACACATACACAGTGTTGACCCTTTACCAAGCAAAGCTTTTGTGGAAAGCGAAAGTCTGTGTGGCAGCGAATGCAGTTCCAAGGGACAGTGAAAACTAGCTACAGCATTCGGTGCTGGCAGCTTTCGTGTGGGCGCAATCGCTGGACGTTTCGAATTTTGCAGCCGGGCTCTGCGAGAGACACATACACAGTGTTGCCCCATTACGAACCAAAGCTTTTGGGGAAAGCGAATGTCTGTGTGGCAGCGAATGCAGTTCCAAGGGACAGTGAAATCCAGCTTCAGCATTCGGTGCTGGCAGCTTTCGTGTGGGCGCAATCGCTGGAAGTTTCGAATTTGGCAGCGGGGCTCTGCGAGAGACACATCCACAGTGTTGCCCCATTACGAAGCAAAGCTTTTGGGGAAAGCGAATGTCTGTGTGGCAGCGAATGCAGTTCCAGGGACAGTGAAAACCAGCTACAGCATTCCGTGCTGGCAGCTTTCGTGTGGGCGCAATCGCTGGACGTTTCGAATTTGGCAGCCGGGCTCTGCGAGAGACACATACACAGTGTTGCCCCATTACGAAGCAAAGCTTTTGGGGAACGCGAATGTCTGTGTGGCAGGGAATGCAGTTCCAAGGGACAATGAAAACCAGCTACAGCATTCCGTGCTGGCAGCTTTCGTGTGGGCGCAATCGCTGGACGTTTCAAATTTGGCAGCCGGGCTCTGCGAGAAAGAGATACACAGTGTTGCCCCATTACCAAGCAAAGCTTTTGGGGAAAGCGAATGCCTGTGTGGCAGCGAATGCAGTTCCAAGGGACAGTGAAAACCAGCTAGAGCATTCGGTGCTGGCAGCTTTCGTGTGGGCGCAATCGCTGAACCTTTCGAATTTGGCAGCAGGGCTCTGCAAGAGACACATACACAGTGTTGCCCCATTACCAAGCTAGCTTTTGGGGAAAGCGAATGTCTGTGTGGCAGCGAATGCAGTTCCAAGGGGCAGTGAAAACCAGCTACAGCATTCCGTGCTGGCAGCTTTCGTGTGGGCGCAATCGCTGGACGTTTCGAATTTGGCAGCGGGGCTCTGCGAGAGACACATACACAGTGTTGCCCCATTACCAAGCAAAGCTTTTGGGGAAAGCGAATGTCTGTGTGGCAGCGAATGCAGTTCCAAGGGACAGTGAAAACCAGCTACAGCATTCCGTGCTGGCAGCTTTCGTGTGGGAGAAATCGCTGGACATTTCGAATTTGGCAGCGGGGCTCTGCGAGAGACACATACACAGTGTTGCCCCATTACGAACCAAAGCTTTTGGGGAAAGCGAATGTCTGTGTGGCAGCGAATGCAGTTCCAAGGGACAGTGAAAACCAGCTTCAGCATTCGGTGCTGGCAGCTTTCGTGTGGGCGAAATCGCTGGACGTTTCGAATTTGGCAGCCGGGCTCTGCGAGAGACACATGCACAGTGTTGCCCCTTTACGAACCAAAGCTTTTGGGGAAAGCGAATGTCTGTGTGGCAGCGAATGCAGTTCCAAGGGACAGTGAAAACCAGCTACAGCATTCCGTGCTGGCAGCTTTCGTGTGGGCGCAATCGCTGGACGTTTCGAATTTGGCAGAGGGCTCTGCGAGAGACACATACACAGTGTTGCCCCATTACCAAGCAAAGCTTTTGGGGAAAGCGAATGTCTGTGTGGCAGCGAATGCAGTTCCAAGGGACAGTGAAAACCAGCTACTGCATTTCGTGCTGGCAGCTTTCGTGTGGGAGAAATCGCTGGACGTTTCGAATTTGGCAGCGGGGCTCTGCGAGAGACATATACACAGTGTTGCCCCATTAAGAACCAAAGCTTTTGGGGAAAGCGAATGTCTGTGTGGCAGCGAATGCAGTTCCAAGGGGCAGTGAAAACCAGCTTCAGCATTCGGTGCTGGCAGCTTTCGTGTGGGAGAAATCGCTGGACGTTTCGAATTTGGCAGCAGGGCTCTGCGAGAGACACATACACAGTGTTGACCCTTTACCAAGCAAAGCTTTTGGGGAAAGCGAATGTCTGTGTGGCAGCGAATGCAGTTCCAAGGGGCAGTGAAAACCAGCTTCAGCATTCGGTGCTGGCAGCTTTCGTGTGGGCGAAATCGCTGGACGTTTCGAATTTGGCAGCCGGGCTCTGCGAGAGACATATACACAGTGTTGCCCCATTACGAAGCAAAGCTTTTGGGGAAAGCGAATGTCTGTGTGGCAGCGAATGCAGTTCCAAGGGACAGTGAAAACCAGCTACAGCATTCCGTGCTGGCAGCTTTCATGTGGGAGAAATCGCTGGACGTTTCGAATTTGGCAGCGGGGCTCTGCGAGAGACACATCCAGAGTGTTGCCCCATTACGAAGCAAAGCTTTTGGGGAAAGCGAATGTCTGTGTGGCAGCGAATGCAGTTCCAAGGGACAGTGAAAACCAGCTACTGCATTCCGTGCTGGCAGCTTTCGTGTGGGAGAAATCGCTGGACGTTTCGAATTTGGCAGCCGGGCTCTGCGAGAGACACATACACAGTGTTGACCCTTTACCAAGCAAAGCTTTTGGGGAAAGCGAAAGTCTGTGTGGCAGCGAATGCAGTTCCAAGGGACAGTGAAAACTAGCTACAGCATTCGGTGCTGGCAGCTTTCGTGTGGGCGCAATCGCTGGACGTTTCGAATTTGGCAGCCGGGCTCTGCGAGAGACACATACACAGTGTTGCCCCATTACGAACCAAAGCTTTTGGGGAAAGCGAATGTCTGTGTGGCAGCGAATGCAGTTCCAAGAGACAGTGAAATCCAGCTTCAGCATTCGGTGCTGGCAGCTTTCGTGTGGGCGCAATCGCTGGAAGTTTCGAATTTGGCAGCGGGGCTCTGCGAGAGACACATCCAGAGTGTTGCCCCATTACGAAGCAAAGCTTTTGGGGAAAGCGAATGTCTGTGTGGCAGCGAATGCAGTTCCAGGGACAGTGAAAACCAGCTACAGCATTCCGTGCTGGCAGCTTTCGTGTGGGCGCAATCGCTGGACGTTTCGAATTTGGCAGCCGGGCTGTGCGAGAGACACATACACAGTGTTGCCCCATTACCAAGCAAAGCTTTTGGGGAACGCGAATGTCTGTGTGGCAGGGAATGCAGTTCCAAGGGACAATGAAAACCAGCTACAGCATTACGTGCTGGCAGCTTTCGTGTGGGCGCAATCGCTGGACGTTTCAAATTTGGCAGCCGGGCTCTGCGAGAAAGAGATACACAGTGTTGCCCCATTACGAAGCAAAGCTTTTGGGGAAAGCGAATGTCTGTGTGGCAGTGAATGCAGTTCCAAGGGACAGTGAAAACCAGCTTCAGCATTCGGTGCTGGCAGCTTTCGTGTGGGCGAAATCGCTGGACGTTTCGAATTTGGCAGCCGGGCTCTGCGAGAGACAAATACAGAGTGTTGCCCCTTTACGAACCAAAGCTTTTGGGGAAAGCGAATGTCTGTGTGGCAGCGAATGCAGTTCCAAGGGACAGTGAAAACCAGCTAGAGCATTCCGTGCTGGCAGCTTTCGTGTGGGCGCAATCGCTGAACCTTTCGAATTTGGCAGCAGGGCTCTGCAAGAGACACATACACAGTGTTGCCCCATTACGAAGCAAAGCTTTTGGGGAAAGCGAATGTCTGTGTGGCAGTGAGTGCAGTTCCAAGGGACAGTGAAAACCAGCTACAGCATTCCGTGCTGGCAGCTTTCGTGTGGGCGAAATCGCTGGACGTTTCGAATTTGGCAGCGGGGCTCTGCGAGAGACACATACACAGTGTTCCCCATTACGAAGCAAAGCTTTTGGGGAAAGCGAATGTCTGTGTGGCAGCGAATGCAGTTCCAAGGGGCAGTGAAAACCAGCTACAGCATTCCGTGCTGGCAGCTTTCATGTGGGAGAAATCGCTGGACGTTTCGAATTTGGCAGCGGGGCTCTGCGAGAGACACATCCACAATGTTGCCCCATTACGAAGCAAAGCTTTTGGGGAAAGCGAATGTCTGTGTGGCAGCGAATGCAGTTCCAAGGGACAGTGAAAACCAGCTACAGCATTCCGTGCTGGCAGCTTTCGTGTGGGCGCAATCGCTGGACGTTTCGAATTTGGCAGCGGGGCTCTGCGAGAGACACATACACAGTTTTGACCCTTTACCAAGCAAAGCTTTTGGGGAAAGCGAATGTCTGTGTGGCAGCGAATGCAGTTCCAAGGGACAGTGAAAACCAGCTACAGCATTCCGTGCTGGCAGCTTTCGTGTGGGCGCAATCGCTGGACGTTTCGAATTTGGCAGCGGGGCTCTGCGAGAGACACATACACAGTGTTGCCCCATTACGAAGCAAAGCTTTTGGGGAAAGCGAATGTCTGTGTGGCAGCGAATGCAGTTCCAAGGGACAGTGAAAACCAGCTTCAGCATTCGGTGCTGGCAGATTTCGTGTGGGAGAAATCGCTGGACCTTTCAAATTTGGCAGCGGGGCTCTGCGAGAGACACATACACAGTGTTGCCCCATTACGAAGCAAAGCTTTTGGGGAAAGCGAATGTCTGTGTGGCAGCGAATGCAGTTCCAAGGGACAGTGAAAACCAGCTACAGCATTCCGTGCTGGCAGCTTTCGTGTGGGAGCAATCGCTGGACGTTTCGAATTTGGCAGCCGGGCTCTGCGAGAGACACATACACAGTGTTGCCCCTTTACGAAGCAAAGCTTTTGGGGAAAGCGAATGCCTGTGTGGCAGCGAATGCAGTTCCAAGGGACAGTGAAAACCAGCTTCAGCATTCGGTGCTGGCAGATTTCGTGTGGGAGAAATCGCTGGACGTTTCAAATTTGGCAGCGGGGCTCTGCGAGAGACACATACACAGTGTTGCCCCATTACGAACCAAAGCTTTTGGGGAAAGCGAATGTCTGTGTGGCAGCGAATGCAGTTCCAAGGGACAGTGAAAACCAGCTACAGCATTCCGTGCTGGCAGCTTTCATGTGGGAGAAATCGCTGGACGTTTCGAATTTGGCAGCGGGGCTCTGCGAGAGACACATCCACAGTGTTGCCCCATTACGAAGCAAAGCTTTTGGGGAAAGCGAATGTCTGTGTGGCAGCGAATGCAGTTCCAAGGGACAGTGAAAACCAGCTACTGCATTCCGTGCTGGGAGCTTTCGTGTGGGCGCAATCGCTGGACGTTTCGAATTTGGCAGCGGGGCTCTGCGAGAGACACATACACAGTTTTGACCCTTTACCAAGCAAAGCTTTTGGGGAAAGCGAATGTCTGTGTGGCAGCGAATGCAGTTCCAAGGGACAGTGAAAACCAGCTACAGCATTCGGTGCTGGCAGCTTTCGTGTGGGCGCAATCGCTGGACGTTTCGAATTTGGCAGCCGGGCTCTGCGAGAGACACATACACAGTGTTGCCCCATTACCAAGCAAAGCTTTTGGGGAACGCGAATGTCTGTGTGGCAGGGAATGCAGTTCCAAGGGACAATGAAAACCACCTTCAGCATTCCGTGCTGGCAGCTTTCGTGTGGGCGCAATCGCTGGACGTTTCAAATTTGGCAGCGGGGCTCTGCGAGACACATATACACAGTGTTGCCCCATTACGAAGCAAAGCTTTTGGGGAAAGCGAATGTCTGTGTGGCAGCGAATGCAGTTCCAAGGGACAGTGAAAACCAGCTTCAGCATTCGGTGCTGGCAGCTTTCGTGTGGGCGAAATCGCTGGACGTTTCGAATTTGGCAATGGGGCTCTGCGAGAGACACATCCAGAGTGTTGCCCCATTACGAAGCAAAGCTTTTGGGGAAAGCGAATGTCTGTGTGGCAGCGAATGCAGTTCCAAGGGACAGTGAAAACCAGCTACAGCATTCCGTGCTGGCAGCTTTCGTGTGGGCGCAATCGCTGGACGTTTCGAATTTGGCAGCGGGGCTCTGCGAGAGTCAAATACACAGTGTTGCCCCTTTACGAACCAAAGCTTTTGGGGAAAGCGAATGCCTGTGTGGCAGCGAATGCAGTTCCAAGGGACAGTGAAATCCAGCTTCAGCATTCGGTGCTGGCAGCTTTCGTGTGGGCGCAATCGCTGGAAGTTTCGAATTTGGCAGCGGGGCTCTGCGAGAGACACATCCAGAGTGTTGCCCCATTACGAAGCAAAGCTTTTGGGGAAAGCGAATGTCTGTGTGGCAGCGAATGCAGTTCCAAGGGACAGTGAAAACCAGCTACAGCATTCCGTGCTGGCAGCTTTCGTGTGGGAGAAATCGCTGGACATTTCGAATTTGGCAGCGGGGCTCTGCGAGAGACACATACACAGTGTTGCCCCATTACGAACCAAAGCTTTTGGGGAAAGCGAATGTCTGTGTGGCAGCGAATGCAGTTCCAAGGGACAGTGAAAACCAGCTTCAGCATTCGGTGCTGGCAGCTTTCGTGTGGGCGAAATCGCTGGACGTTTCGAATTTGGCAGCCGGGCTCTGCGAGAGACACATGCACAGTGTTGCCCCTTTACGAACCAAAGCTTTTGGGGAAAGCGAATGTCTGTGTGGCAGCGAATGCAGTTCCAAGGGACAGTGAAAACCAGCTACAGCATTCCGTGCTGGCAGCTTTCGTGTGGGCGCAATCGCTGGACGTTTCGAATTTGGCAGCGGGGCTCTGCGAGAGACACATACACAGTGTTGCCCCATTACCAAGCAAAGCTTTTGGGGAAAGCGAATGTCTGTGTGGCAGCGAATGCAGTTCCAAGGGACAGTGAAAACCAGCTACTGCATTTCGTGCTGGCAGCTTTCGTGTGGGAGAAATCGCTGGACGTTTCGAATTTGGCAGCGGGGCTCTGCGAGAGACATATACACAGTGTTGCCCCATTAAGAACCAAAGCTTTTGGGGAAAGCGAATGTCTGTGTGGCAGCGAATGCAGTTCCAAGGGGCAGTGAAAACCAGCTTCAGCATTCGGTGCTGGCAGCTTTCGTGTGGGAGAAATCGCTGGACGTTTCGAATTTGGCAGCAGGGCTCTGCGAGAGACACATACACAGTGTTGACCCTTTACCAAGCAAAGCTTTTGGGGAAAGCGAATGTCTGTGTGGCAGCGAATGCAGTTCCAAGGGGCAGTGAAAACCAGCTTCAGCATTCGGTGCTGGCAGCTTTCGTGTGGGCGAAATCGCTGGACGTTTCGAATTTGGCAGCCGGGCTCTGCGAGAGACATATACACAGTGTTGCCCCATTACGAAGCAAAGCTTTTGGGGAAAGCGAATGTCTGTGTGGCAGCGAATGCAGTTCCAAGGGACAGTGAAAACCAGCTACAGCATTCCGTGCTGGCAGCTTTCATGTGGGAGAAATCGCTGGACGTTTCGAATTTGGCAGCGGGGCTCTGCGAGAGACACATCCAGAGTGTTGCCCCATTACGAAGCAAAGCTTTTGGGGAAAGCGAATGTCTGTGTGGCAGCGAATGCAGTTCCAAGGGACAGTGAAAACCAGCTACTGCATTCCGTGCTGGCAGCTTTCGTGTGGGAGAAATCGCTGGACGTTTCGAATTTGGCAGCCGGGCTCTGCGAGAGACACATACACAGTGTTGACCCTTTACCAAGCAAAGCTTTTGGGGAAAGCGAAAGTCTGTGTGGCAGCGAATGCAGTTCCAAGGGACAGTGAAAACTAGCTACAGCATTCGGTGCTGGCAGCTTTCGTGTGGGCGCAATCGCTGGACGTTTCGAATTTGGCAGCCGGGCTCTGCGAGAGACACATACACAGTGTTGCCCCATTACGAACCAAAGCTTTTGGGGAAAGCGAATGTCTGTGTGGCAGCGAATGCAGTTCCAAGAGACAGTGAAATCCAGCTTCAGCATTCGGTGCTGGCAGCTTTCGTGTGGGCGCAATCGCTGGAAGTTTCGAATTTGGCAGCGGGGCTCTGCGAGAGACACATCCAGAGTGTTGCCCCATTACGAAGCAAAGCTTTTGGGGAAAGCGAATGTCTGTGTGGCAGCGAATGCAGTTCCAGGGACAGTGAAAACCAGCTACAGCATTCCGTGCTGGCAGCTTTCGTGTGGGCACAATCGCTGGACGTTTCGAATTTGGCAGCCGGGCTGTGCGAGAGACACATACACAGTGTTGCCCCATTACCAAGCAAAGCTTTTGGGGAACGCGAATGTCTGTGTGGCAGGGAATGCAGTTCCAAGGGACAATGAAAACCAGCTACAGCATTACGTGCTGGCAGCTTTCGTGTGGGCGCAATCGCTGGACGTTTCAAATTTGGCAGCCGGGCTCTGCGAGAAAGAGATACACAGTGTTGCCCCATTACGAAGCAAAGCTTTTGGGGAAAGCGAATGTCTGTGTGGCAGTGAATGCAGTTCCAAGGGACAGTGAAAACCAGCTTCAGCATTCGGTGCTGGCAGCTTTCGTGTGGGCGAAATCGCTGGACGTTTCGAATTTGGCAGCCGGGCTCTGCGAGAGACAAATACAGAGTGTTGCCCCTTTACGAACCAAAGCTTTTGGGGAAAGCGAATGTCTGTGTGGCAGCGAATGCAGTTCCAAGGGACAGTGAAAACCAGCTAGAGCATTCCGTGCTGGCAGCTTTCGTGTGGGCGCAATCGCTGAACCTTTCGAATTTGGCAGCAGGGCTCTGCAAGAGACACATACACAGTGTTGCCCCATTACGAAGCAAAGCTTTTGGGGAAAGCGAATGTCTGTGTGGCAGTGAGTGCAGTTCCAAGGGACAGTGAAAACCAGCTACAGCATTCCGTGCTGGCAGCTTTCGTGTGGGCGAAATCGCTGGACGTTTCGAATTTGGCAGCGGGGCTCTGCGAGAGACACATACACAGTGTTCCCCATTACGAAGCAAAGCTTTTGGGGAAAGCGAATGTCTGTGTGGCAGCGAATGCAGTTCCAAGGGGCAGTGAAAACCAGCTACAGCATTCCGTGCTGGCAGCTTTCATGTGGGAGAAATCGCTGGACGTTTCGAATTTGGCAGCGGGGCTCTGCGAGAGACACATCCACAATGTTGCCCCATTACGAAGCAAAGCTTTTGGGGAAAGCGAATGTCTGTGTGGCAGCGAATGCAGTTCCAAGGGACAGTGAAAACCAGCTACAGCATTCCGTGCTGGCAGCTTTCGTGTGGGCGCAATCGCTGGACGTTTCGAATTTGGCAGCGGGGCTCTGCGAGAGACACATACACAGTTTTGACCCTTTACCAAGCAAAGCTTTTGGGGAAAGCGAATGTCTGTGTGGCAGCGAATGCAGTTCCAAGGGACAGTGAAAACCAGCTACAGCATTCCGTGCTGGCAGCTTTCGTGTGGGCGCAATCGCTGGACGTTTCGAATTTGGCAGCGGGGCTCTGCGAGAGACACATACACAGTGTTGCCCCATTACGAAGCAAAGCTTTTGGGGAAAGCGAATGTCTGTGTGGCAGCGAATGCAGTTCCAAGGGACAGTGAAAACCAGCTTCAGCATTCGGTGCTGGCAGATTTCGTGTGGGAGAAATCGCTGGACGTTTCAAATTTGGCAGCGGGGCTCTGCGAGAGACACATACACAGTGTTGCCCCATTACGAAGCAAAGCTTTTGGGGAAAGCGAATGTCTGTGTGGCAGCGAATGCAGTTCCAAGGGACAGTGAAAACCAGCTACAGCATTCCGTGCTGGCAGCTTTCGTGTGGGAGCAATCGCTGGACGTTTCGAATTTGGCAGCCGGGCTCTGCGAGAGACACATACACAGTGTTGCCCCTTTACGAAGCAAAGCTTTTGGGGAAAGCGAATGCCTGTGTGGCAGCGAATGCAGTTCCAAGGGACAGTGAAAACCAGCTTCAGCATTCGGTGCTGGCAGATTTCGTGTGGGAGAAATCGCTGGACGTTTCAAATTTGGCAGCGGGGCTCTGCGAGAGACACATACACAGTGTTGCCCCATTACGAACCAAAGCTTTTGGGGAAAGCGAATGTCTGTGTGGCAGCGAATGCAGTTCCAAGGGACAGTGAAAACCAGCTACAGCATTCCGTGCTGGCAGCTTTCATGTGGGAGAAATCGCTGGACGTTTCGAATTTGGCAGCCGGGCTCTGCGAGAGACACATACACAGTGTTGACCCTTTACCAAGCAAAGCTTTTGGGGAAAGCGAAAGTCTGTGTGGCAGCGAATGCAGTTCCAAGGGACAGTGAAAACTAGCTACAGCATTCGGTGCTGGCAGCTTTCGTGTGGGCGCAATCGCTGGACGTTTCGAATTTGGCAGCCGGGCTCTGCGAGAGACACATACACAGTGTTGCCCCATTACGAACCAAAGCTTTTGGGGAAAGCGAATGTCTGTGTGGCAGCGAATGCAGTTCCAAGAGACAGTGAAATCCAGCTTCAGCATTCGGTGCTGGCAGCTTTCGTGTGGGCGCAATCGCTGGAAGTTTCGAATTTGGCAGCGGGGCTCTGCGAGAGACACATCCAGAGTGTTGCCCCATTACGAAGCAAAGCTTTTGGGGAAAGCGAATGTCTGTGTGGCAGCGAATGCAGTTCCAGGGACAGTGAAAACCAGCTACAGCATTCCGTGCTGGCAGCTTTCGTGTGGGCACAATCGCTGGACGTTTCGAATTTGGCAGCCGGGCTGTGCGAGAGACACATACACAGTGTTGCCCCATTACCAAGCAAAGCTTTTGGGGAACGCGAATGTCTGTGTGGCAGGGAATGCAGTTCCAAGGGACAATGAAAACCAGCTACAGCATTACGTGCTGGCAGCTTTCGTGTGGGCGCAATCGCTGGACGTTTCAAATTTGGCAGCCGGGCTCTGCGAGAAAGAGATACACAGTGTTGCCCCATTACGAAGCAAAGCTTTTGGGGAAAGCGAATGTCTGTGTGGCAGTGAATGCAGTTCCAAGGGACAGTGAAAACCAGCTTCAGCATTCGGTGCTGGCAGCTTTCGTGTGGGCGAAATCGCTGGACGTTTCGAATTTGGCAGCCGGGCTCTGCGAGAGACAAATACAGAGTGTTGCCCCTTTACGAACCAAAGCTTTTGGGGAAAGCGAATGTCTGTGTGGCAGCGAATGCAGTTCCAAGGGACAGTGAAAACCAGCTAGAGCATTCCGTGCTGGCAGCTTTCGTGTGGGCGCAATCGCTGAACCTTTCGAATTTGGCAGCAGGGCTCTGCAAGAGACACATACACAGTGTTGCCCCATTACGAAGCAAAGCTTTTGGGGAAAGCGAATGTCTGTGTGGCAGTGAGTGCAGTTCCAAGGGACAGTGAAAACCAGCTACAGCATTCCGTGCTGGCAGCTTTCGTGTGGGCGAAATCGCTGGACGTTTCGAATTTGGCAGCGGGGCTCTGCGAGAGACACATACACAGTGTTCCCCATTACGAAGCAAAGCTTTTGGGGAAAGCGAATGTCTGTGTGGCAGCGAATGCAGTTCCAAGGGGCAGTGAAAACCAGCTACAGCATTCCGTGCTGGCAGCTTTCATGTGGGAGAAATCGCTGGACGTTTCGAATTTGGCAGCGGGGCTCTGCGAGAGACACATCCACAATGTTGCCCCATTACGAAGCAAAGCTTTTGGGGAAAGCGAATGTCTGTGTGGCAGCGAATGCAGTTCCAAGGGACAGTGAAAACCAGCTACAGCATTCCGTGCTGGCAGCTTTCGTGTGGGCGCAATCGCTGGACGTTTCGAATTTGGCAGCGGGGCTCTGCGAGAGACACATACACAGTTTTGACCCTTTACCAAGCAAAGCTTTTGGGGAAAGCGAATGTCTGTGTGGCAGCGAATGCAGTTCCAAGGGACAGTGAAAACCAGCTACAGCATTCCGTGCTGGCAGCTTTCGTGTGGGCGCAATCGCTGGACGTTTCGAATTTGGCAGCGGGGCTCTGCGAGAGACACATACACAGTGTTGCCCCATTACGAAGCAAAGCTTTTGGGGAAAGCGAATGTCTGTGTGGCAGCGAATGCAGTTCCAAGGGACAGTGAAAACCAGCTTCAGCATTCGGTGCTGGCAGATTTCGTGTGGGAGAAATCGCTGGACGTTTCAAATTTGGCAGCGGGGCTCTGCGAGAGACACATACACAGTGTTGCCCCATTACGAAGCAAAGCTTTTGGGGAAAGCGAATGTCTGTGTGGCAGCGAATGCAGTTCCAAGGGACAGTGAAAACCAGCTACAGCATTCCGTGCTGGCAGCTTTCGTGTGGGAGCAATCGCTGGACGTTTCGAATTTGGCAGCCGGGCTCTGCGAGAGACACATACACAGTGTTGCCCCTTTACGAAGCAAAGCTTTTGGGGAAAGCGAATGCCTGTGTGGCAGCGAATGCAGTTCCAAGGGACAGTGAAAACCAGCTTCAGCATTCGGTGCTGGCAGATTTCGTGTGGGAGAAATCGCTGGACGTTTCAAATTTGGCAGCGGGGCTCTGCGAGAGACACATACACAGTGTTGCCCCATTACGAACCAAAGCTTTTGGGGAAAGCGAATGTCTGTGTGGCAGCGAATGCAGTTCCAAGGGACAGTGAAAACCAGCTACAGCATTCCGTGCTGGCAGCTTTCATGTGGGAGAAATCGCTGGACGTTTCGAATTTGGCAGCGGGGCTCTGCGAGAGACACATCCACAGTGTTGCCCCATTACGAAGCAAAGCTTTTGGGGAAAGCGAATGTCTGTGTGGCAGCGAATGCAGTTCCAAGGGACAGTGAAAACCAGCTACTGCATTCCGTGCTGGGAGCTTTCGTGTGGGCGCAATCGCTGGACGTTTCGAATTTGGCAGCGGGGCTCTGCGAGAGACACATACACAGTTTTGACCCTTTACCAAGCAAAGCTTTTGGGGAAAGCGAATGTCTGTGTGGCAGCGAATGCAGTTCCAAGGGACAGTGAAAACCAGCTACAGCATTCGGTGCTGGCAGCTTTCGTGTGGGCGCAATCGCTGGACGTTTCGAATTTGGCAGCCGGGCTCTGCGAGAGACACATACACAGTGTTGCCCCATTACCAAGCAAAGCTTTTGGGGAACGCGAATGTCTGTGTGGCAGGGAATGCAGTTCCAAGGGACAATGAAAACCACCTTCAGCATTCCGTGCTGGCAGCTTTCGTGTGGGCGCAATCGCTGGACGTTTCAAATTTGGCAGCGGGGCTCTGCGAGACACATATACACAGTGTTGCCCCATTACGAAGCAAAGCTTTTGGGGAAAGCGAATGTCTGTGTGGCAGCGAATGCAGTTCCAAGGGACAGTGAAAACCAGCTTCAGCATTCGGTGCTGGCAGCTTTCGTGTGGGCGAAATCGCTGGACGTTTCGAATTTGGCAATGGGGCTCTGCGAGAGACACATCCAGAGTGTTGCCCCATTACGAAGCAAAGCTTTTGGGGAAAGCGAATGTCTGTGTGGCAGCGAATGCAGTTCCAAGGGACAGTGAAAACCAGCTACAGCATTCCGTGCTGGCAGCTTTCGTGTGGGCGCAATCGCTGGACGTTTCGAATTTGGCAGCGGGGCTCTGCGAGAGTCAAATACACAGTGTTGCCCCTTTACGAACCAAAGCTTTTGGGGAAAGCGAATGCCTGTGTGGCAGCGAATGCAGTTCCAAGGGACAGTGAAATCCAGCTTCAGCATTCGGTGCTGGCAGCTTTCGTGTGGGCGCAATCGCTGGAAGTTTCGAATTTGGCAGCGGGGCTCTGCGAGAGACACATCCAGAGTGTTGCCCCATTACCAAGCAAAGCTTTTGGGGAAAGCGAATGTCTGTGTGGCAGCGAATGCAGTTCCAAGGGACAGTGAAAACCAGCTACAGCATTCCGTGCTGGCAGCTTTCGTGTGGGCGAAATCGCTGGACGTTTCGAATTTGGCAGCGGGGCTCTGCGAGAGACACATACACAGTTTTGACCCTTTACCAAGCAAAGCTTTTGGGGAAAGCGAATGTCTGTGTGGCAGCGAATGCAGTTCCAAGGGACAGTGAAAACCAGCTACAGCATTCCGTGCTGGCAGCTTTCGTGTGGGCGCAATCGCTGGACGTTTCGAATTTGGCAGCCGGGCTCTGCGAGAAAGAGATACACAGTGTTGACCCTTTACCAAGCAAAGCTTTTGGGGAAAGCGAATGTCTGTGTGGCAGCGAATGCAGTTCCAAGGGACAGTGAAAACCAGCTTCAGCATTCGGTGCTGGCAGATTTCGTGTGGGAGAAATCGCTGGACGTTTCAAATTTGGCAGCGGGGCTCTGCGAGAGACACATACACAGTGTTGCCCCATTACGAACCAAAGCTTTTGGGGAAAGCGAATGTCTGTGTGGCAGCGAATGCAGTTCCAAGGGACAGTGAAAACCAGCTACTGCATTCCGTGCTGGCAGCTTTCGTGTGGGCGCAATCGCTGGACGTTTCGAATTTGGCAGCGGGGCTCTGCGAGAGACACATACACAGTTTTGACCCTTTACCAAGCAAAGCTTTTGGGGAAAGCGAATGTCTGTGTGGCAGCGAATGCAGTTCCAAGGGACAGTGAAAACCAGCTTCAGCATTCGGTGCTGGCAGCTTTCGTGTGGGCGAAATCGCTGGACGTTTCGAATTTGGCAATGGGGCTCTGCGAGAGACACATCCAGAGTTTTGCCCCATTACGAAGCAAAGCTTTTGGGGAAAGCGAATGTCTGTGTGGCAGCGAATGCAGTTCCAAGGGACAGTGAAAACCAGCTACTGCATTCCGTGCTGGCAGATTTCGTGTGGGAGAAATCGCTGGACGTTTCGAATTTGGCAGCGGGGCTCTGCGAGAGACACATACACAGTGTTGACCCTTTACCAAGCAAAGCTTTTGGGGAACGCGAATGTCTGTGTGGCAGGGAATGCAGTTCCAAGGGACAATGAAAACCAGCTACAGCATTCCGTGCTGGCAGCTTTCGTGTGGGCGCAATCGCTGGACGTTTCAAATTTGGCAGCCGGGCTCTGCGAGAAACAGATACACAGTGTTGCCCCATTACGAAGCAAAGCTTTTGGGGAAAGCGAATGCCTGTGTGGCAGTGAATGCAGTTCCAAGGGACCGTGAAAACCATCTACAGCATTCCGTGCTGGCAGCTTTCGTGTGGGCGCAATCGCTGGACGTTTCGAATTCGGCAGCCTGGCTCTGCGAGAGTCACATACACAGTGTTGCCCCTTTACGAACCAAAGCTTTTGGGGAAAGCGAATGTCTGTGTGGCAGCGAATGCAGTTCCAAGGGACAGTGAAAACCAGCTACAGCATTCCGTGCTGGCAGCTTTCGTGTGGGCGCAATCGCTGGACGTTTCGAATTTGGCAGCGGGGCTCTGCGACAGTCAAATACACAGTGTTGCCCCTTTACGAACCAAAGCTTTTGGGGAAAGCGAATGCCTGTGTGGCAGCGAATGCAGTTCCAAGGGACAGTGAAATCCAGCTTCAGCATTCGGTGCTGGCAGCTTTCGTGTGGGCGCAATCGCTGGAAGTTTCGAATTTGGCAGCGGGGCTCTGCGAGAGACACATCCAGAGTGTTGCCCCATTACGAAGCAAAGCTTTTGGGGAAAGCGAATGTCTGTGTGGCAGCGAATGCAGTTCCAAGGGACAGTGAAAACCAGCTACAGCATTCCGTGCTGGCAGCTTTCGTGTGGGCGAAATCGCTGGACGTTTCGAATTTGGCAGCGGGGCTCTGCGAGAGACACATACACAGTGTTCCCCATTACGAAGCAAAGCTTTTGGGGAAGCGAATATCTGTGTGGCAGCGAATGCAGTTCCAAGGGACAGTGAAAACCAGCTACTGCATTCCGTGCTGGCAGCTTTCGTGTGGGCGCAATCGCTGGACGTTTCGAATTTGGCAGCGGGGCTCTGCGAGAGACACATACACAGTTTTGACCCTTTACCAAGCAAAGCTTTTGGGGAAAGCGAATGTCTGTGTGGCAGCGAATGCAGTTCCAAGGGACAGTGAAAACCAGCTACAGCATTCCGTGCTGGCAGATTTCGTGTGGGAGAAATCGCTGGACGTTTCGAATTTGGCAGCGGGGCTCTGCGAGAGACACATCCACAGTGTTGCCCCATTACGAAGCAAAGCTTTTGGGGAAAGCGAATGTCTGTGTGGCAGCGAATGCAGTTCCAAGGGACAGTGAAAACCAGCTACAGCATTCCGTGCTGGCAGCTTTCGTGTGGGCGCAATCGCTGGACGTTTCGAATTTGGCAGCGGGGCTCTGCGAGAGACACATACACAGTGTTGCCCCATTACCAAGCAAAGCTTTTGGGGAAAGCGAATGTCTGTGTGGCAGCGAATGCAGTTCCAAGGGACAGTGAAAACCAGCTACTGCATTTCGTGCTGGCAGCTTTCGTGTGGGAGAAATCGCTGGACGTTTCGAATTTGGCAGCGGGGCTCTGCGAGAGACATATACACAGTGTTGCCCCATTAAGAACCAAAGCTTTTGGGGAAAGCGAATGTCTGTGTGGCAGCGAATGCAGTTCCAAGGGGCAGTGAAAACCAGCTTCAGCATTCCGTGCTGGCAGCTTTCGTGTGGGAGAAATCGCTGGACGTTTCGAATTTGGCAGCAGGGCTCTGCGAGAGACACATACACAGTGTTGACCCTTTACCAAGCAAAGCTTTTGGGGAAAGCGAATGTCTGTGTGGCAGCGAATGCAGTTCCAAGGGGCAGTGAAAACCAGCTTCAGCATTCGGTGCTGGCAGCTTTCGTGTGGGCGAAATCGCTGGACGTTTCGAATTTGGCAGCGGGGCTCTGCGAGACACATATACACAGTGTTGCCCCATTACGAAGCAAAGCTTTTGGGGAAAGCGAATGTCTGTGTGGCAGCGAATGCAGTTCCAAGGGACAGTGAAAACCAGCTACTGCATTCCGTGCTTGCAGCTTTCGTGTGGGAGAAATCACTGGACGTTTCGAATTTGGCAGCCGGGCTCTGCGAGAGACACATACACAGTGTTGACCCTTTACCAAGCAAAGCTTTTGTGGAAAGCGAAAGTCTGTGTGGCAGCGAATGCAGTTCCAAGGGACAGTGAAAACTAGCTACAGCATTCGGTGCTGGCAGCTTTCGTGTGGGCGCAATCGCTGGACGTTTCGAATTTTGCAGCCGGGCTCTGCGAGAGACACATACACAGTGTTGCCCCATTACGAACCAAAGCTTTTGGGGAAAGCGAATGTCTGTGTGGCAGCGAATGCAGTTCCAAGAGACAGTGAAATCCAGCTTCAGCATTCGGTGCTGGCAGCTTTCGTGTGGGCGCAATCGCTGGAAGTTTCGAATTTGGCAGCGGGGCTCTGCGAGAGACACATCCAGAGTGTTGCCCCATTACGAAGCAAAGCTTTTGGGGAAAGCGAATGTCTGTGTGGCAGCGAATGCAGTTCCAGGGACAGTGAAAACCAGCTACAGCATTCCGTGCTGGCAGCTTTCGTGTGGGCGCAATCGCTGGACGTTTCGAATTTGGCAGCCGGGCTGTGCGAGAGACACATACACAGTGTTGCCCCATTACCAAGCAAACCTTTTGGGGAACGCGAATGTCTGTGTGGAAGGGAATGCAGTTCCAAGGGACAATGAAAACCAGCTACAGCATTACGTGCTGGCAGCTTTCGTGTGGGCGCAATCGCTGGACGTTTCAAATTTGGCAGCCGGGCTCTGCGAGAAAGAGATACACAGTGTTGCCCCATTACGAAGCAAAGCTTTTGGGGAAAGCGAATGTCTGTGTGGCAGTGAATGCAGTTCCAAGGGACAGTGAAAACCAGCTTCAGCATTCGGTGCTGGCAGATTTCGTGTGGGAGAAATCGCTGGACGTTTCGAATTTGGCAGCCGGGCTCTGCGAGAGACAAATACAGAGTGTTGCCCCTTTACGAACCAAAGCTTTTGGGGAAAGCGAATGCCTGTGTGGCAGCGAATGTAGTTCCAAGGGACAGTGAAAACCAGCTAGAGCATTCCGTGCTGGCAGCTTTCGTGTGGGCGCAATCGCTGAACCTTTCGAATTTGGCAGCAGGGCTCTGCAAGAGACACATACACAGTGTTCCCCATTACGAACCAAAGCTTTTGGGGAAAGCGAATGCCTGTGTGGCAGCGAATGCAGTTCCAAGGGACAGTGAAAACCAGCTAGAGCATTCCGTGCTGGCAGCTTTCGTGTGGGCGAAATCGCTGGATGTTTCGAATTTGGCAGCGGGGCTCTGCGAGAGACACATACACAGTGTTCCCCATTACGAAGCAAAGCTTTTGGGGAAAGCGAATGTCTGTGTGGCAGCGAATGCAGTTCCAAGGGGCAGTGAAAACCAGCTACAGCATTCCGTGCTGGCAGCTTTCATGTGGGAGAAATCGCTGGACGTTTCGAATTTGGCAGCGGGGCTCTGCGAGAGACACATCCACAATGTTGCCCCATTACGAAGCAAAGCTTTTGGGGAAAGCGAATGTCTGTGTGGCAGCGAATGCAGTTCCAAGGGACAGTGAAAACCAGCTACAGCATTCCGTGCTGGCAGCTTTCGTGTGGGCGCAATCGCTGGACGTTTCGAATTTGGCAGCGGGGCTCTGCGAGAGACACATACACATTTTTGACCCTTTACCAAGCAAAGCTTTTGGGGAAAGCGAATGTCTGTGTGGCAGCGAATGCAGTTCCACGGGACAGTGAAAACCAGCTACAGCATTCCGTGCTGGCAGCTTTCGTGTGGGCGCAATCGCTGGACGTTTCGAATTTGGCAGCCGGGCTCTGCGAGAGACACATACACAGTGTTGACCCTTTACCAAGCAAAGCTTTTGGGGAAAGCTAATGCCTGTGTGGCAGCGAATGCAGTTCCAAGGGACAGTGAAAACCAGCTTCAGCATTCGGTGCTGGCAGATTTCGTGTGGGAGAAATCGCTGGACGTTTCAAATTTGGCAGCGGGGCTCTGCGAGAGACACATACACAGTGTTGCCCCATTACGAACCAAAGCTTTTGGGGAAAGCGAATGTCTGTGTGGCAGCGAATGCAGTTCCAAGGGACAGTGAAAACCAGCTACAGCATTCCGTGCTGGCAGCTTTCATGTGGGAGAAATCGCTGGACGTTTCGAATTTGGCAGCGGGGCTCTGCGAGAGACACATCCACAGTGTTGCCCCATTACGAAGCAAAGCTTTTGGGGAAAGCGAATGTCTGTGTGGCAGCGAATGCAGTTCCAAGGGACAGTGAAAACCAGCTACAGCATTCCGTGCTGGCAGCTTTCGTGTGGGAGCAATCGCTGGACGTTTCGAATTTGGCAGCCGGGCTCTGCGAGAGACACATACACAGTGTTGACCCTTTACCAAGCAAAGCTTTTGGGGAAAGCGAATGCCTGTGTGGCAGCGAATGCAGTTCCAAGGGACAGTGAAAACGAGCTTCAGCATTCGGTGCTGGCAGATTTCATGTGGGAGAAATCGCTGGACGTTTCAAATTTGGCAGCGGAGCTCTGCGACAGACACATACACAGTGTTGCCCCATTACGAAGCAAAGCTTTTGGGGAAAGCGAATGTCTGTGTGGCAGCGAATGCAGTTCCAAGGGACAGTGAAAACCAGCTACAGCATTCCGTGCTGGCAGCTTTCGTGTGGGCGCAATCGCTGGACGTTTCGAATTTGGCAGCGGGGCTCTGCGAGAGTCAAATACACAGTGTTGCCCCTTTACGAACCAAAGCTTTTGGGGAAAGCGAATGCCTGTGTGGCAGCGAATGCAGTTCCAAGGGACAGTGAAATCCAGCTTCAGCATTCGGTGCTGGCAGCTTTCGTGTGGGCGCAATCGCTGGAAGTTTCGAATTTGGCAGCGGGGCTCTGCGAGAGACACATCCAGAGTGTTGCCCCATTACGAAGCAAAGCTTTTGGGGAAAGCGAATGTCTGTGTGGCAGCGAATGCAGTTCCAAGGGACAGTGAAAACCAGCTACAGCATTCCGTGCTGGCAGCTTTCGTGTGGGCGCAATCGCTGGACGTTTCGAATTTGGCAGCGAGGCTCTGCGAGAGACACATACACAGTGTTCCCCATTACGAAGCAAAGCTTTGGGGGAAAGCGAATGTCTGTGTGGCAGCGAATGCAGTTCCAAGGGGCAGTGAAAACCAGCTACAGCATTCCGTGCTGGCAGCTTTCATGTGGGAGAAATCGCTGGACGTTTCGAATTTGGCAGCGGGGCTCTGCGAGAGACACATCCACAGTGTTGCCCCATTACGAAGCAAAGCTTTTGGGGAAAGCGAATGTCTGTGTGGCAGCGAATGCAGTTCCAAGGGACAGTGAAAACCAGCTACTGCATTCCGTGCTGGCAGCTTTCGTGTGGGCGCAATCGCTGGACGTTTCGAATTTGGCAGCGGGGCTCTGCGAGAGACACATACACAGTTTTGACCCTTTACCAAGCAAAGCTTTTGGGGAAAGCGAATGTCTGTGTGGCAGCGAATGCAGTTCCAAGGGACAGTGAAAACCAGCTACAGCATTCCGTGCTGGCAGCTTTCGTGTGGGCGCAATCGCTGGACGTTTCAAATATGGCAGCCGGGCTCTGCGAGAAAGAGATACACAGTGTTGACCCTTTACCAAGCAAAGCTTTTGGGGAAAGCGAATGTCTGTGTGGCAGCGAATGCAGTTCCAAGGGACAGTGAAAACCAGCTTCAGCATTCGGTGCTGGCTGCTTTCGTGTGGGAGAAATCGCTGGACGTTTCAAATTTGGCAGCGGGGCTCTGCGAGAGACACATACACAGTGTTGCCCCATTACGAACCAAAGCTTTTGGGGAAAGCGAATGTCTGTGTGGCAGCGAATGCAGTTCCAAGGGACAGTGAAAACCAGCTACAGCATTCCGTGCTGGCAGCTTTCATGTGGGCGAAATCGCTGGACGTTTCGAATTTGGCAGCGGGGCTCTGCGAGAGACACATACACAGTGTTGCCCCATTACGAAGCAAAGCTTTTGGGGAAAGCGAATGTCTGTATGGCAGCGAATGCAGTTCCAAGGGACAGTGAAAACCAGCTACTGCATTCCGTGCTGGCAGCTTTCGTGTGGGCGCAATCGCTGGACGTTTCGAATTTGGCAATGGGGCTCTGCGAGAGACACATCCAGAGTGTTGCCCCATTACGAAGCAAAGCTTTTGGGGAAAGCGAATGTCTGTGTGGCAGCGAATGCAGTTCCAAGGGACAGTGAAAACCAGCTACTGCATTCCGTGCTTGCAGCTTTCGTGTGGGAGAAATCGCTGGACGTTTCGAATTTGGCAGCGGGGCTCTGCGAGAGACACATACACAGTGTTGACCCTTTACCAAGCAAAGCTTTTGGGGAACGCGAATGTCTGTGTGGCAGGGAATGCAGTTCCAAGGGACAATGAAAACCAGCTACAGCATTCCGTGCTGGCAGCTTTCGTGTGGGCGCAATCGCTGGACGTTTCGAATTCGGCAGCCTGGCTCTGCGAGAGTCACATACACAGTGTTGCCCCTTTACGAACCAAAGCTTTTGGGGAAAGCGAATGTCTGTGTGGCAGCGAATGCAGTTCCAAGGGACAGTGAAAACCAGCTACAGCATTCCGTGCTGGCAGCTTTCGTGTGGGCGCAATCGCTGGACGTTTCGAATTTGGCAGCGGGGCTCTGCGAGAGTCAAATACACAGTGTTGCACCTTTACGAACCAAAGCTTTTGGGGAAAGCGAATGCCTGTGTGGCAGCGAATGCAGTTCCAAGGGACAGTGAAATCCAGCTTCAGCATTCGGTGCTGGCAGCTTTCGTGTGGGCGCAATCGCTGGAAGTTTCGAATTTGGCAGCGGGGCTCTGCGAGAGACACATCCAGAGTGTTGCCCCATTACGAAGCAAAGCTTTTGGGGAAAGCGAATGTCTGTGTGGCAGCGAATGCAGTTCCAAGGGACAGTGAAAACCAGCTACAGCATTCCGTGCTGGCAGCTTTCGTGTGGGCGAAATCGCTGGACGTTTCGAATTTGGCAGCGGGGCTCTGCGAGAGACACATACACAGTGTTCCCCATTACGAAGCAAAGCTTTTGGGGAAAGCGAATGTCTGTGTGGCAGCGAATGCAGTTCCAAGGGGCAGTGAAAACCAGCTACAGCATTCCGTGCTGGCAGCTTTCATGTGGGAGAAATCGCTGGACGTTTCGAATTTGGCAGCGGGGCTCTGCGAGAGACACATCCACAGTGTTGCCCCATTACGAAGCAAAGCTTTTGGGGAAGCGAATGTCTGTGTGGCAGCGAATGCAGTTCCAAGGGACAGTGAAAACCAGCTACTGCATTCCGTGCTGGCAGCTTTCGTGTGGGCGCAATCGCTGGACGTTTCGAATTTGGCAGCGGGGCTCTGCGAGAGACACATACACAGTTTTGACCCTTTACCAAGCAAAGCTTTTGGGGAAAGCGAATGTCTGTGTGGCAGCGAATGCAGTTCCAAGGGACAGTGAAAACCAGCTAGAGCATTCCGTGCTGGCAGCTTTCGTGTGGGCGCAATCGCTGGACGTTTCGAATTTGGCAGCCGGGCTCTGCGAGAGACACATACACAGTGTTGCCCCATTACCAAGCAAAGCTTTTGGGGAACGCGAATGTCTGTGTGGCAGCGAATGCACTTCCAAGGGACAATGAAAACCAGCTACAGCATTCCGTGCTGGCAGCTTTCGTGTGGGCGCAATCGCTGGACGTTTCAAATTTGGCAGCCGGGCTCTGCGAGAAAGAGATACACAGTGTTGCCCCATTACGAAGCAAAGCTTTTGGGGATAGCGAATGTCTGTGTGGCAGTGAATGCAGTTCCAAGGGACAGTGAAAACCAGCTTCAGCATTCGGTGCTGGCAGCTTTCGTGTGGGCGCAATCGCTGGACGTTTCGAATTTGGCAATGGGGCTCTGCGAGAGACACATCCAGAGTGTTGCCCCATTACGAAGCAAAGCTTTTGGGGAAAGCGAATGTCTGTGTGGCAGCGAATGCAGTTCCAAGGGACAGTGAAAACCAGCTACTGCATTCCGTGCTTGCAGCTTTCGTGTGGGAGAAATCGCTGGACGTTTCGAATTTGGCAGCGGGGCTCTGCGAGAGACACATACACAGTGTTGACCCTTTACCAAGCAAAGCTTTTGGGGAACGCGAATGTCTGTGCGGCAGGGAATGCAGTTCCAAGGGACAATGAAAACCAGCTACAGCATTCCGTGCTGGCAGCTTTCGTGTGGGCGCAATCGCTGGACGTTTCAAATTTGGCAGCCGGGCTCTGCGAGAAAGAGATACACAGTGTTGCCCCATTACCAAGCAAAGCTTTTGGGGAAAGCGAATGCCTGTGTGGCAGCGAATGCAGTTCCAAGGGACCGTGAAAACCATCTACAGCATTCCGTGCTGGCAGCTTTCGTGTGGGCGCAATCGCTGGACGTTTCGAATTTGGCAGCCGGGCTCTGCGAGAGACAAATACAGAGTGTTGCCCCTTTACGAACCAAAGCTTTTGGGGAAAGCGAATGCCTGTGTGGCAGCGAATGCAGTTCCAAGGGACAGTGAAAACCAGCTAGAGCATTCCGTGCTGGCAGCTTTCGTGTGGGCGCAATCGCTGGACGTTTCGAATTTGGCAGCAGGGCTCTGCAAGAGACACATACACAGTGTTGCCCCATTACCAAGATAGCTTTTGGGGAAAGCGAATGTCTGTGTGGCAGTGAGTGCAGTTCCAAGGGACAGTGAAAACCAGCTACAGCATTCCGTGCTGGCAGCTTTCGTGTGGGCGCAATCGCTGGACGTTTCGAATTCGGCAGCCTGGCTCTGCGAGAGTCACATACACAGTGTTGCCCCTTTACGAACCAAAGCTTTAGGGGAAAGCGAATGTCTGTGTGGCAGCGAATGCAGTTCCAAGGGACAGTGAAAACCAGCTACAGCATTCCGTGCTGGCAGCTTTCATGTGGGAGAAATCGCTGGACGTTTCGAATTTGGCAGCGGGGCTCTGCGAGAGACACATCCACAGTGTTGCCCCATTACGAAGCAAAGCTTTTGGGGAAAGCAAATGTCTGTGTGGCAGCGAATGCAGTTCCAAGGGACAGTGAAAACCAGCTACAGCATTCCGTGCTGGCACCTTTCGTGTGGGCGCAATCGCTGGACGTTTCGAATTTGGCAGCGGGGCTCTGCGAGAGACACATACACAGTTTTGACCCTTTATCAAGCAAAGCTTTTGGGGAAAGCGAATGTCTGTGTGGCAGCGAATGCAGTTCCAAGGGGCAGTGAAAACCAGCTTCAGCATTCGGTGCTGGCAGCTTTCGTGTGGGCGCAATCGCTGGACGTTTCGAATTTGGCAGCCGGGCTCTGCGAGAGACACATACACAGTGTTGACCCTTTACCAAGCAAAGCTTTTGGGGAAAGCGAATGTCTGTGTGGCAGCGAATGCAGTTCCAAGGGACAGTGAAAACCAGCTTCAGCATTCGGTGCTGGCAGATTTCGTGTGGGAGAAATCGCTGGACGTTTCAAATTTGGCAGCGGGGCTCTGCGAGAGACACATACAGAGTGTTGCCCCATTACGAAGCAAAGCTTTTGGGGAAAGCGAATGTCTGTGTGGCAGCGAATGCAGTTCCAAGGGACAGTGAAAACCAGCTTCAGCATTCGGTGCTGGCAGAT
The DNA here is from genome assembly GCF_035582795.1 of Mycteria americana. Classification (NCBI taxonomy): domain Eukaryota; kingdom Metazoa; phylum Chordata; class Aves; order Ciconiiformes; family Ciconiidae; genus Mycteria; species Mycteria americana. The sequence goes on from NC_134383.1 coordinate 9,349,528, forward strand.
TTCGTGTGGGAGAAATCGCTGGACGTTTCAAATTTGGCAGCGGGGCTCTGCGAGAGACACATCCACAGTGTTGCCCCATTACGAAGCAAAGCTTTTGGGGAAAGCGAATGTCTGTGTGGCAGCGAATGCAGTTCCAAGGGACAGTGAAAACCAGCTACAGCATTCCGTGCTGGCAGCTTTCATGTGGGAGCAATCGCTGGACGTTTCGAATTTGGCAGCGGGGCTCTGCGAGAGACACATCCACAGTGTTGCCCCATTACGAAGCAAAGCTTTTGGGGAAAGCGAATGCCTGTGTGGCAGCGAATGCAGTTCCAAGGGACAGTGAAAACCAGCTTCAGCATTCGGTGCTGGCAGATTTCGTGTTGGAGAAATCGCTGGACGTTTCAAATTTGGCAGCGGGGCTCTGCGAGAGACACATCCAGAGTGTTGCCCCATTACGAACCAAAGCTTTTGGGGAAAGCGAATGTCTGTGTGGCAGCGAATGCAGTTCCAAGGGGCAGTGAAAACCAGCTACAGCATTCCGTGCTGGCAGCTTTCATGTGGGAGAAATCGCTGGACGTTTCGAATTTGGCAGCGGGGCTCTGCGAGAGACACATCCACAGTGTTGCCCCATTACGAAGCAAAGCTTTTGGGGAAAGCGAATGTCTGTGTGGCAGCGAATGCAGTTCCAAGGGACAGTGAAAACCAGCTACTGCATTCCGTGCTGGCAGCTTTCGTGTGGGCGCAATCGCTGGACGTTTCGAATTTGGCAGCGGGGCTCTGCGAGAGACACATACACAGTTTTGACCCTTTACCAAGCAAAGCTTTTGGGGAAAGCGAATGTCTGTGTGGCAGCGAATGCAGTTCCAAGGGACAGTGAAAACCAGCTACAGCATTCCGTGCTGGCAGCTTTCGTGTGGGCGCAATCGCTGGACGTTTCGAATTTGGCAGCGGGGCTCTGCGAGAGACACATACACAGTGTTGCCCCATTACCAAGCAAAGCTTTTGGGGAACGCGAATGTCTGTGTGGCAGGGAATGCAGTTCCAATGGACAATGAAAACCAGCTACAGCATTCCGTGCTGGCAGCTTTCGTGTGGGCGCAATCGCTGGACGTTTCAAATTTGGCAGCCGGGCTCTGCGAGAAAGAGATACACAGTGTTGCCCCATTACGAAGCAAAGCTTTTGGGGAAAGCGAATGTCTGTGTGGCAGTGAATGCAGTTCCAAGGGACAGTGAAAACCAGCTTCAGCATTCGGTGCTGGCAGCTTTCGTGTGGGCGAAATCGCTGGACGTTTCGAATTTGGCAGCCGGGCTCTGCGAGAGACAAATACACAGTGTTGCCCCTTTACGAAGCAAAGCTTTTGGGGAAAGCGAATGCCTGTGTGGCAGCGAATGCAGTTCCAAGGGACAGTGAAAACCAGCTAGAGCATTCCGTGCTGGCAGCTTTCGTGTGGGCTCAATCGCTGAACCTTTCGAATTTGGCAGCAGGGCTCTGCAAGAGACACATACACAGTGTTGCCCCATTACCAAGATAGCTTTTGGGGAAAGCGAATGTCTGTGTGGCAGCGAATGCAGTTCCAAGGGACAGTGAAAACCAGCTACAGCATTCCGTGCTGGCAGCTTTCGTGTGGGAGAAATCTCTGGAAGTTTCGAATTTGGCAGCGGGGCTCTGCGAGAGACACATACACAGTGTTCCCCATTACGAAGCAAAGCTTTTGGGGAAAGCGAATGTCTGTGTGGCAGCGAATGCAGTTCGAAGGGGCAGTGAAAACCAGCTACAGCATTCCGTGCTGGCAGCTTTCGTGTGGGAGAAATCGCTGGACGTTTCGAATTTGGCAGCGGGGCTCTGCGAGAGACACATACACAGTGTTGCCCCATTACGAAGCAAAGCTTTTGGGGAAAGCGAATGTCTGTGTGGCAGCGAATGCAGTTCCAAGGGACAGTGAAAACCAGCTACAGCATTCCGTGCTGGCAGCTTTCATGTGGGAGAAATCGCTGGACGTTTCGAATTTGGCAGCGGGGCTCTGCGAGAGACACATCCACAGTGTTGCCCCATTACCAAGCAAAGCTTTTGGGGAAAGCGAATGTCTGTGTGGCAGCGAATGCAGTTCCAAGGGACAGTGAAAACCAGCTACAGCATTCCGTGCTGGCAGCTTTCGTGTGGGCGCAATCGCTGGACGTTTCGAATTTGGCAGCCGGGCTCTGCGAGAGACACATACACAGTATTGACCCTTTACCAAGCAAAGCTTTTGGGGAAAGCGAATGCCTGTGTGGCAGCGAATGCAGTTCCAAGGGACAGTGAAAACCAGCTTCAGCATTCGGTGCTGGCAGCTTTCGTGTGGGAGAAATCGCTGGACGTTTCAAATTTGGCAGCGGGGCTCTGCGAGAGACACATCCAGAGTGTTGCCCCATTACGAAGCAAAGCTTTTGGGGAAAGCGAATGTCTGTGTGGCAGCGAATGCAGTTCCAAGGGACAGTGAAAACCAGCTACAGCATTCCGTGCTGGCAGCTTTCGTGTGGGCGCAATCGCTGGACGTTTCGAATTTGGCAGCGGGGCTCTGCGAGAGACACATCCACAGTGTTGCCCCATTACGAAGCAAAGCTTTTGGGGAAAGCGAATGTCTGTGTGGCAGCGAATGCAGTTCCAAGGGACAGTGAAAACCAGCTACAGCATTCCGTGCTGGCAGCTTTCGTGTGGGCGCAATCGCTGGACGTTTCGAATTTGGCAGCCGGGCTCTGCGAGAGACACATACACAGTGTTGCCCCATTACCAAGCAAAGCTTTTGGGGAAAGCGAATGTCTGTGTGGCAGCGAATGCAGTTCCAAGGGGCAGTGAAAACCAGCTTCAGCATTCGGTGCTGGCTGCTTTCGTGTGGGCGAAATCGCTGGACGTTTCGAATTTGGCAGCCGGGCTCTGCGAGAGACACATACACAGTGTTGCCCCTTTACGAAGCAAAGCTTTTGGGGAAAGCGAATGTCTGTGTGGCAGCGAATGCAGTTCCAAGGGACAGTGAAAACCAGCTTCAGCATTCGGTGCTGGCAGCTTTCGTGTGGGCGCAATTGCTGGACGTTTCGAATTTGGCAGCGGGGCTCTGCGAGAGACACATACACAGTGTTGCCCCATTACGAAGCAAAGCTTTTGGGGAAAGCGAATGTCTGTGTGGCAGCGAATGCAGTTCCAAGGGACAGTGAAAACCAGCTACAGCATTCCGTGCTGGCAGCTTTCGTGTGGGCGAAATCGCTGGACGTTTCGAATTTGGCAGCCGGGCTCTGCGAGAGACACATACACAGTGTTGCCCCATTATGAAGCAAAGCTTTTGTGGAAAGCGAATGTCTGTGTGGCTGCGAATGCAGTTCCAAGGGGCAGTGAAAAACAGCTTCAGCATTCGGTGCTGGCAGCTTTCGTGTGGGCGCAATCGCTGGACGTTTCTAATTTGGTAGCGGGGCTCTGCGAGAGACACATACACAGTGTTGCCCCATTACGAAGCAAAGCTTTTGGGGAAAGCGAATGTCTGTGTGGCAGCGAATGCAGTTCCAAGGGGCAGTGAAAACCAGCTTCAGCATTCGGTGCTGGCAGCTTTCGTGTGGGCGAAATCGCTGGACGTTTCGAATTTGGCAGCCGGGCTCTGCGAGAGACACATACACAGTGTTGCCCCTTTACGAAGCAAAGCTTTTGTGGAAAGCGAATGTCTGTGTGGCAGCGAATGCAGTTCCAAGGGGCAGTGAAAACCAGCTTCAGCATTCGGTGCTGGCAGCTTTCGTGTGGGCGCAATCGCTGGACGTTTCGAATTTGGTAGCGGTGCTCTGCGAGAGACACATACACAGTGTTGCCCCATTACCAAGCAAAGCTTTTGGGGAAAGCGAATGTCTGTGTGGCAGCGAATGCAGTTCCAAGGGACAGTGAAAACCAGCTTCAGCATTCGGTGCTGGCAGCTTTCGTGTGGGCGCAATCGCTGGACGGTTCGAATTTGGTAGCGGGGCTCTGCGAGAGACACATACACAGTGTTGCCCCATTACCAAGCAAAGCTTTTGGGGAAAGCGAATGTCTGTGTGGCAGCGAATGCAGTTCCAAGGGACAGTGAAAACCAGCTACAGCATTCCGTGCTGGCAGCATTCGTGTGGGCGCAATCGCTGGACGTTTCGAATTTGGCAGCGGGGCTCTGCAAGAGACACATACACAGTGTTGCCCCATTACCAAGATAGCTTTTGGGGAAAGCGAATGTCTGTGTGGCAGTGAGTGCAGTTCTAAGGGACAGTGAAAACCAGCTACAGCATTCCGTGCTGGCAGCTTTCGTGTGGGCGCAATCGCTGGACGTTTCGAATTCGCAGCCTGGCTCTGCGAGAGTCACATACACAGTGTTGCCCCTTTACGAACCAAAGCTTTTGGGGAAAGCGAATGTCTGTGTGGCAGCGAATGCAGTTCCAAGGGACAGTGAAAACCAGCTACAGCATTCGGTGCTGGCAGCTTTCGTGTGGGCGCAATCGCTGGACGTTTCGAATTTGGCAGCCGGGCTCTGCGAGAGACACATACACAGTGTTGCCCCATTACCAAGCAAAGCTTTTGGGGAAAGCGAATGTCTGTGTGGCAGCGAATGCAGTTCCAAGGGACAGTGAAAACCAGCTTCAGCATTCGGTGCTGGCAGCTTTCGTGTGGGCGAAATCGCTGGACGTTTCGAATTTGGCAGCCGGGCTCTGCGAGAGACACATACACAGTGTTGCCCCTTTACGAAGCAAAGCTTTTGGGGAAAGCGAATGTCTGTGTGGCAGCGAATGCAGTTCCAAGGGACAGTGAAAACCAGCTTCAGCATTCCGTGCTGGCAGCTTTCGTGTGGGCGCAATCGCTGGACGTTTCGAATTTGGTAGCGGGGCTCTGCGAGAGACACATACACAGTGTTGCCCCATTACGAAGCAAAGCTTTTGGGGAAAGCGAATGTCTGTGTGGCAGCGAATGCAGTTCCAAGGGACAGTGAAATCCAGCTTCAGCATTCGGTGCTGGCAGCTTTCGTGTGGGCGCAATCGCTGGACGTTTCGAATTTGGCAGCGGGGCTCTGCGAGAGACACATACACAGTGTTGCCCCATTACGAAGCAAAGCTTTTGGGGAAAGCGAATGTCTGTGTGGCAGCGAATGCAGTTCCAAGGGGCAGTGAAAACCAGCTTCAGCATTCCGTGCTGGCAGCTTTCGTGTGGGAGAAATCGCTGGACGTTTCGAATTCGCAGCCTGGCTCTGCGAGAGTCACATACACAGTGTTGCCCCTTTACGAACCAAAGCTTTTGGGGAAAGCGAATGTCTGTGTGGCAGCGAATGCAGTTCCAAGGGGCAGTGAAAACCAGCTACAGCATTCCGTGCTGGCAGCTTTCGTGTGGGCGCAATCGCTGGACGTTTCGAATTTGGCAGCCGGGCTCTGCGAGAGACACATACACAGTGTTGCCCCATTACGAAGCAAAGCTTTTGGGGAAAGCGAATGTCTGTGTGGCAGCGAATGCAGTTCCAAGGGGCAGTGAAAACTAGCTTCAGCATTCGGTGCTGGCAGCTTTCGTGTGGGCGCAATCGCTGGACGTTTCGAATTTGGTAGCGGTGCTCTGCGAGAGACACATACACAGTGTTGCCCCATTACCAAGCAAAGCTTTTGGGGAAAGCGAATGCCTGTGTGGCAGCGAATGCAGTTCCAAGGGACAGTGAAAACCAGCTACAGCATTCCGTGCTGGCAGCTTTCGTGTGGGCTCAATCGCTGAACCTTTCGAATTTGGCAGCAGGGCTCTGCAAGAGACACATACACAGTGTTGCCCCATTACCAAGATAGCTTTTGGGGAAAGCGAATGTCTGTGTGGCAGCGAATGCAGTTCCAAGGGACAGTGAAAACCAGCTACAGCATTCCGTGCTGGCAGCTTTCGTGTGGGAGAAATCTCTGGAAGTTTCGAATTTGGCAGCGGGGCTCTGCGAGAGACACATACACAGTGTTCCCCATTACGAAGCAAAGCTTTTGGGGAAAGCGAATGTCTGTGTGGCAGCGAATGCAGTTCCAAGGGGCAGTGAAAACCAGCTACAGCATTCCGTGCTGGCAGCTTTCGTGTGGGAGAAATCGCTGGACGTTTCGAATTTGGCAGCGGGGCTCTGCGAGAGACACATACACAGTGTTGCCCCATTACGAAGCAAAGCTTTTGGGGAAAGCGAATGTCTGTGTGGCAGCGAATGCAGTTCCAAGGGACAGTGAAAACCAGCTACAGCATTCCGTGCTGGCAGCTTTCATGTGGGAGAAATCGCTGGACGTTTCGAATTTGGCAGCGGGGCTCTGCGAGAGACACATCCACAGTGTTGCCCCATTACCAAGCAAAGCTTTTGGGGAAAGCGAATGTCTGTGTGGCAGCGAATGCAGTTCCAAGGGACAGTGAAAACCAGCTACAGCATTCCGTGCTGGCAGCTTTCGTGTGGGCGCAATCGCTGGACGTTTCGAATTTGGCAGCCGGGCTCTGCGAGAGACACATACACAGTATTGACCCTTTACCAAGCAAAGCTTTTGGGGAAAGCGAATGCCTGTGTGGCAGCGAATGCAGTTCCAAGGGACAGTGAAAACCAGCTTCAGCATTCGGTGCTGGCAGATTTCGTGTGGGAGAAATCGCTGGACGTTTCAAATTTGGCAGCGGGGCTCTGCGAGAGACACATCCAGAGTGTTGCCCCATTACGAAGCAAAGCTTTTGGGGAAAGCGAATGTCTGTGTGGCAGCGAATGCAGTTCCAAGGGACAGTGAAAACCAGCTACAGCATTCCGTGCTGGCAGCTTTCGTGTGGGCGCAATCGCTGGACGTTTCGAATTTGGCAGCGGGGCTCTGCGAGAGACACATCCACAGTGTTGCCCCATTACGAAGCAAAGCTTTTGGGGAAAGCGAATGTCTGTGTGGCAGCGAATGCAGTTCCAAGGGACAGTGAAAACCAGCTACTGCATTTCGTGCTGGCAGCTTTCGTGTGGGCGAAATCGCTGGACGTTTCGAATTTGGCAGCGGGGCTCTGCGAGAGACACATACACAGTGTTGCCCCATTACGAAGCAAAGCTTTTGGGGAAAGCGAATGTCTGTGTGGCAGCGAATGCAGTTCCAAGGGACAGTGAAAACCAGCTTCAGCATTCGGTGCTGGCAGCTTTCGTGTGGGCGCAATTGCTGGACGTTTCGAATTTGGCAGCCGGGCTCTGCGAGAGACACATACACAGTGTTGCCCCATTACCAAGCAAAGCTTTTGGGGAAAGCGAATGTCTGTGTGGCAGCGAATGCAGTTCCAAGGGGCAGTGAAAACCAGCTACAGCATTCCGTGCTGGCAGCTTTCGTGTGGGCGCAATCGCTGGACGTTTCGAATTTGGCAGCCGGGCTCTGCGAGAGACACATACACAGTGTTGCCCCATTACCAAGCAAAGCTTTTGGGGAAAGCGAATGTCTGTTTGGCAGCGAATGCAGTTCCAAGGGACAGTGAAAACCAGCTACAGCATTCCGTGCTGGCAGCTTTCGTGTGGGCGCAATCGCTGGACGTTTCGAATTTGGCAGCGGGGCTCTGCGAGAGACACATACACAGTGTTGCCCCATTACGAAGCAAAGCTTTTCGGGAAAGCGAATGTCTGTGTGGCAGCGAATGCAGTTCCAAGGGACAGTGAAAACCAGCTTCAGCATTCGGTGCTGGCAGCTTTCGTGTGGGCGCAATCGCTGGACGTTTCGAATTTGGTAGCGGGGCTCTGCGAGAGACACATCCACAGTGTTGCCCCATTACGAAGCAAAGCTTTTGGGGAAAGCAAATGTCTGTGTGGCAGCGAATGCAGTTCCAAGGGACAGTGAAAACCAGCTACAGCATTCCGTGCTGGCACCTTTCGTGTGGGCGCAATCGCTGGACGTTTCGAATTTGGCAGCGGGGCTCTGCGAGAGACACATACACAGTGTTCCCCATTACGAAGCAAAGCTTTTGGGGAAAGCGAATGTCTGTGTGGCAGCGAATGCAGTTCCAAGGGACAGTGAAAACCAGCTACTGCATTCCGTGCTGGCAGCTTTCGTGTGGGAGAAATCGCTGGACGTTTCGAATTTGGCAGCCGGGCTCTGCGAGAGACACATACACAGTGTTGCCCCATTACGAACCAAAGCTTTTGGGGAAAGCGAATGTCTGTGTGGCAGCGAATGCAGTTCCAAGGGACAGTGAAAACCAGCTACAGCATTCCGTGCTGGCAGCTTTCGTGTGGGCGAAATCGCTGGACGTTTCGAATTTGGCAGCCGGGCTCTGCGAGAGACACATACACAGTGTTGCCCCATTACGAACCAAAGCTTTTGGGGAAAGCGAATGCCTGTGTGGCAGCGAATGCAGTTCCAAGGGACAGTGAAAACTAGCTTCAGCATTCGGTGCTGGCAGCTTTCGTGTGGGCGCAATCGCTGGACGTTTCGAATTTGGCAGCGGGGCTCTGCGAGAGACACATCCAGAGTGTTGCCCCATTACGAAGCAAAGCTTTTGGGGAAAGCGAATGTCTGTGTGGCAGCGAATGCAGTTCCAAGGGACAGTGAAAACCAGCTACAGCATTCCGTGCTGGCAGCTTTCGTGTGGGCGCAATCGCTGGACGTTTCGAATTTGGCAGCCGGGCTCTGCGAGAGACACATACACAGTGTTGCCCCATTACCAAGCAAAGCTTTTGGGGAAAGCGAATGTCTGTGTGGCAGCGAATGCAGTTCCAAGGGACAGTGAAAACCAGCTACTGCATTCCGTGCTGGCAGCTTTCGTGTGGGAGAAATCGCTGGACGTTTCGAATTTGGCAGCCGGGCTCTGCGAGAGACACATACACAGTGTTGCCCCATTACGAACCAAAGCTTTTGGGGAAAGCGAATGTCTGTGTGGCAGCGAATGCAGTTCCAAGGGGCAGTGAAAACCAGCTTCAGCATTCGGTGCTGGCTGCTTTCGTGTGGGCGAAATCGCTGGACGTTTCGAATTTGGCAGCCGGGCTCTGCGAGAGACACATACACAGTGTTGCCCCTTTACGAAGCAAAGCTTTTGGGGAAAGCGAATGTCTGTGTGGCAGCAAATGCAGTTCCAAGGGACAGTGAAAACCAGCTTCAGCATTCGGTGCTGGCAGCTTTCGTGTGGGCGCAATCGCTGGACGTTTCGAATTTGGCAGCGGGGCTCTGCGAGAGACACATACACAGTGTTGCCCCATTACGAAGCAAAGCTTTTGGGGAAAGCGAATGTCTGTGTGGCAGCGAATGCAGTTCCAAGGGACAGTGAAAACCAGCTACAGCATTCCGTGCTGGCAGCTTTCGTGTGGGCGAAATCGCTGGACGTTTCGAATTTGGCAGCCGGGCTCTGCGAGAGACACATACACAGTGTTGCCCCATTATGAAGCAAAGCTTTTGTGGAAAGCGAATGTCTGTGTGGCTGCGAATGCAGTTCCAAGGGGCAGTGAAAAACAGCTTCAGCATTCGGTGCTGGCAGCTTTCGTGTGGGCGCAATCGCTGGACGTTTCTAATTTGGTAGCGGGGCTCTGCGAGAGACACATACACAGTGTTGCCCCATTACGAAGCAAAGCTTTTGGGGAAAGCGAATGTCTGTGTGGCAGCGAATGCAGTTCCAAGGGGCAGTGAAAACCAGCTTCAGCATTCGGTGCTGGCAGCTTTCGTGTGGGCGAAATCGCTGGACGTTTCGAATTTGGCAGCCGGGCTCTGCGAGAGACACATACACAGTGTTGCCCCTTTACGAAGCAAAGCTTTTGTGGAAAGCGAATGTCTGTGTGGCAGCGAATGCAGTTCCAAGGGGCAGTGAAAACCAGCTTCAGCATTCGGTGCTGGCAGCTTTCGTGTGGGCGCAATCGCTGGACGTTTCGAATTTGGTAGCGGTGCTCTGCGAGAGACACATACACAGTGTTGCCCCTTTACGAAGCAAAGCTTTTGGGGAAAGCGAATGTCTGTGTGGCAGCGAATGCAGTTCCAAGGGACAGTGAAAACCAGCTTCAGCATTCGGTGCTGGCAGCTTTCGTGTGGGCGCAATCGCTGGACGGTTCGAATTTGGTAGCGGGGCTCTGCGAGAGACACATACACAGTGTTGCCCCATTACCAAGCAAAGCTTTTGGGGAAAGCGAATGTCTGTGTGGCAGCGAATGCAGTTCCAAGGGACAGTGAAAACCAGCTACAGCATTCCGTGCTGGCAGCATTCGTGTGGGCGCAATCGCTGGACGTTTCGAATTTGGCAGCGGGGCTCTGCAAGAGACACATACACAGTGTTGCCCCATTACCAAGATAGCTTTTGGGGAAAGCGAATGTCTGTGTGGCAGTGAGTGCAGTTCTAAGGGACAGTGAAAACCAGCTACAGCATTCCGTGCTGGCAGCTTTCGTGTGGGCGCAATCGCTGGACGTTTCGAATTCGCAGCCTGGCTCTGCGAGAGTCACATACACAGTGTTGCCCCTTTACGAACCAAAGCTTTTGGGGAAAGCGAATGTCTGTGTGGCAGCGAATGCAGTTCCAAGGGACAGTGAAAACCAGCTACAGCATTCGGTGCTGGCAGCTTTCGTGTGGGCGCAATCGCTGGACGTTTCGAATTTGGCAGCCGGGCTCTGCGAGAGACACATACACAGTGTTGCCCCATTACGAAGCAAAGCTTTTGGGGAAAGCGAATGTCTGTGTGGCAGCGAATGCAGTTCCAAGGGGCAGTGAAAACCAGATTCAGCATTCGGTGCTGGCAGCTTTCGTGTGGGCGCAATCGCTGGACGTTTCGAATTTGGCAGCGGGGCTCTGCGAGAGAGACATACACAGTGTTGCCCCTTTACGAAGCAAAGCTTTTGGGGAAAGCGAATGTCTGTGTGGCAGCGAATGCAGTTCCAAGGGGCTGTGAAAACCAGCTTCAGCATTCCGTGCTGGCAGCTTTCGTGTGGGCGCAATCGCTGGACGTTTCGAATTTGGTAGCGGGGCTCTGCGAGAGACACATACACAGTGTTGCCCCATTACGAAGCAAAGCTTTTGGGGAAAGCGAATGTCTGTGTGGCAGCGAATGCAGTTCCAAGGGACAGTGAAATCCAGCTTCAGCATTCGGTGCTGGCAGCTTTCGTGTGGGCGCAATCGCTGGACGTTTCGAATTTGGCAGCGGGGCTCTGCGAGAGACACATACACAGTGTTGCCCCATTACGAAGCAAAGCTTTTGGGGAAAGCGAATGTCTGTGTGGCAGCGAATGCAGTTCCAAGGGGCAGTGAAAACCAGCTTCAGCATTCCGTGCTGGCAGCTTTCGTGTGGGAGAAATCGCTGGACGTTTCGAATTCGCAGCCTGGCTCTGCGAGAGTCACATACACAGTGTTGCCCCTTTACGAACCAAAGCTTTTGGGGAAAGCGAATGTCTGTGTGGCAGCGAATGCAGTTCCAAGGGGCAGTGAAAACCAGCTACAGCATTCCGTGCTGGCAGCTTTCGTGTGGGCGCAATCGCTGGACGTTTCGAATTTGGCAGCCGGGCTCTGCGAGAGACACATACACAGTGTTGCCCCATTACGAAGCAAAGCTTTTGGGGAAAGCGAATGTCTGTGTGGCAGCGAATGCAGTTCCAAGGGGCAGTGAAAACTAGCTTCAGCATTCGGTGCTGGCAGCTTTCGTGTGGGCGCAATCGCTGGACGTTTCGAATTTGGTAGCGGTGCTCTGCGAGAGACACATACACAGTGTTGCCCCATTACCAAGCAAAGCTTTTGGGGAAAGCGAATGTCTGTGTGGCAGCGAATGCAGTTCCAAGGGACAGTGAAAACCAGCTACAGCATTCCGTGCTGGCAGCTTTCGTGTGGGCGCAATCGCTGGACGTTTCGAATTTGGCAGCCGGGCTCTGCGAGAGACACATACACAGTGTTGCCCCATTACCAAGCAAAGCTTTTGGGGAAAGCGAATGTCTGTGTGGCAGCGAATGCAGTTCCAAGGGACAGTGAAAACCAGCTTCAGCATTCGGTGCTGGCAGCTTTCGTGTGGGAGAAATCGCTGGACGTTTCGAATTTGGCAGCGGGGCTCTGCGAGAGACACATACACAGTGTTGCCCCATTACGAAGCAAAGCTTTTGGGGAAAGCGAATGTCTGTGTGGCAGCGAATGCAGTTCCAAGGGACAGTGAAAACCAGCTACAGCATTCCGTGCTGGCAGCTTTCGTGTGGGAGAAATCGCTGGACGTTTCGAATTTGGCAGCCGGGCTCTGCGAGAGACACATACACAGTGTTGCCCCATTACGAACCAAAGCTTTTGGGGAAAGCGAATGTCTGTGTGGCAGCGAATGCAGTTCCAAGGGACAGTGAAAACCAGCTACAGCATTCCGTGCTGGCAGCTTTCGTGTGGGCGAAATCGCTGGACGTTTCGAATTTGGCAGCCGGGCTCTGCGAGAGACACATACACAGTGTTGCCCCATTACGAACCAAAGCTTTTGGGGAAAGCGAATGCCTGTGTGGCAGCGAATGCAGTTCCAAGGGACAGTGAAAACTAGCTTCAGCATTCGGTGCTGGCAGCTTTCGTGTGGGCGCAATCGCTGGACGTTTCGAATTTGGCAGCGGGGCTCTGCGAGAGAGACATACACAGTGTTGCCCCTTTACGAACCAAAGCTTTTGGGGAAAGCGAATGTCTGTGTGGCAGCGAATGCAGTTCCAAGGGACAGTGAAAACCAGCTACTGCATTCCGTGCTGGCAGCTTTCGTGTGGGCGCAATCGCTGGACGTTTCGAATTTGGCAGCCGGGCTCTGCGAGAGACACATACACAGTGTTGCCCCATTACCAAGCAAAGCTTTTGGGGAAAGCGAATGTCTGTGTGGCAGCGAATGCAGTTCCAAGGGGCAGTGAAAACCAGCTTCAGCATTCGGTGCTGGCAGCTTTCGTGTGGGCGAAATCGCTGGACGTTTCGAATTTGGCAGCCGGGCTCTGCGAGAGACACATACACAGTGTTGCCCCTTTACGAAGCAAAGCTTTTGGGGAAAGCGAATGTCTGTGTGGCAGCGAATGCAGTTCCAAGGGACAGTGAAAACCAGCTACAGCATTCCGTGCTGGCAGCTTTCGTGTGGGCGCAATCGCTGGACGTTTCGAATTTGGCAGCCGGGCTCTGCGAGAGACACATACACAGTGTTGCCCCATTACCAAGCAAAGCTTTTGGGGAAAGCGAATGTCTGTGTGGCAGCGAATGCAGTTCCAAGGGGCAGTGAAAACCAGCTTCAGCATTCGGTGCTGGCAGCTTTCGTGTGGGAGAAATCGCTGGACGTTTCGAATTTGGCAGCCGGGCTCTGCGAGAGACACATACACAGTGTTGCCCCATTACGAACCAAAGCTTTTGGGGAAAGCGAATGTCTGTGTGGCAGCGAATGCAGTTCCAAGGGACAGTGAAAACCAGCTACAGCATTCCTTGCTGGCAGCTTTCGTGTGGGCGAAATCGCTGGACGTTTCGAATTTGGCAGCCGGGCTCTGCGAGAGACACATACACAGTGTTGCCCCATTACGAAGCAAAGCTTTTGGGGAAAGCGAATGCCTGTGTGGCAGCGAATGCAGTTCCAAGGGACAGTGAAAACTAGCTTCAGCATTCGGTGCTGGCAGCTTTCGTGTGGGCGCAATCGCTGGACGTTTCGAATTTGGCAGCGGGGCTCTGCGAGAGAGACATACACAGTGTTGCCCCTTTACGAACCAAAGCTTTTGGGGAAAGCGAATGTCTGTGTGGCAGCGAATGCAGTTCCAAGGGACAGTGAAAACCAGCTACTGCATTCCGTGCTGGCAGCTTTCGTGTGGGCGCAATCGCTGGACGTTTCGAATTTGGCAGCCGGGCTCTGCGAGAGACACATACACAGTGTTGCCCCATTACCAAGCAAAGCTTTTGGGGAAAGCGAATGTCTGTGTGGCAGCGAATGCAGTTCCAAGGGACAGTGAAATCCAGCTTCAGCATTCGGTGCTGGCAGCTTTCGTGTGGGCGCAATCGCTGGACGTTTCGAATTTGGCAGCGGGGCTCTGCGAGAGACACATACACAGTGTTGCCCCATTACGAAGCAAAGCTTTTGGGGAAAGCGAATGTCTGTGTGGCAGCGAATGCAGTTCCAAGGGGCAGTGAAAACCAGCTTCAGCATTCCGTGCTGGCAGCTTTCGTGTGGGAGAAATCGCTGGACGTTTCGAATTTGGCAGCGGGGCTCTGCGAGAGACACATACACAGTGTTGCCCCATTACGAAGCAAAGCTTTTGGGGAAAGCGAATGTCTGTGTGGCAGCGAATGCAGTTCCAAGGGACAGTGAAAACCAGCTACGGCATTTCGTGCTGGCAGCTTTCGTGTGGGCGAAATCGCTGGACGTTTCGAATTTGGCAGCGGGGCTCTGCGAGAGACACATACACAGTGTTGCCCCATTACGAAGCAAAGCTTTTGGGGAAAGCGAATGTCTGTGTGGCAGCGAATGCAGTTCCAAGGGGCAGTGAAAACCAGCTTCAGCATTCGGTGCTGGCAGCTTTCGTGTGGCCGCAATCGCTGGACGTTTCGAATTTGGTAGCGGGGCTCTGCGAGAGACACATACACAGTGTTGCCCCATTACGAAGCAAAGCTTTTGGGGAAAGCGAATGTCTGTGTGGCAGCGAATGCAGTTCCAAGGGGCAGTGAAAACCAGCTTCAGCATTCGGTGCTGGCAGCTTTCGTGTGGGCGCAATCGCTGGACGTTTCGAATTTGGCAGCCGGGCTCTGCGAGAGACACATACACAGTGTTGCCCCATTACCAAGCAAAGCTTTTTGGGAAAGCGAATGTCTGTGTGGCAGCGAATGCAGTTCCAAGGGGCAGTGAAAACCAGCTTCAGCATTCGGTGCTGGCAGCTTTCGTGTGGGCGAAATCGCTGGACGTTTCGAATTTGGCAGCGGGGCTCTGCGAGAGACACATACACAGTGTTGCCCCATTACGAAGCAAAGCTTTTGGGGAAAGCGAATGTCTGTGTGGCAGCGAATGCAGTTCCAAGGGGCAGTGAAAACCAGCTTCAGCATTCGGTGCTGGCAGCTTTCGTGTGGGCGCAATCGCTGGACGTTTCGAATTTGGTAGCGGGGCTCTGCGAGAGACACATACACAGTGTTGCCCCATTACCAAGCAAAGCTTTTGGGGAAAGCGAATGTCTGTGTGGCAGCGAATGCAGTTCCAAGGGACAGTGAAAACCAGCTACAGCATTCCGTGCTGGCAGCTTTCGTGTGGGCGAAATCGCTGGACGTTTCGAATTTGGCAGCCGGGCTCTGCGAGAGACACATACACAGTGTTGCCCCATTACCAAGCAAAGCTTTTGGGGAAAGCGAATGTCTGTGTGGCAGCGAATGCAGTTCCAAGGGGCAGTGAAAACCAGCTTCAGCATTCCGTGCTGGCAGCTTTCGTGTGGGCGAAATCGCTGGACGTTTCGAATTTGGTAGCGGGGCTCTGCGAGAGACACATACACAGTGTTGCCCCATTACGAAGCAAAGCTTTTGGGGAAAGCGAATGTCTGTGTGGCAGCGAATGCAGTTCCAAGGGACAGTGAAAACCAGCTACAGCATTCGGTGCTGGCAGCTTTCGTGTGGGCGAAATCGCTGGACGTTTCGAATTTGGCAGCGGGGCTCTGCGAGAGACACATACACAGTGTTCCCCATTACGAAGCAAAGCTTTTGGGGAAAGCGAATGTCTGTGTGGCAGCGAATGCAGTTCCAAGGGACAGTGAAAACCAGCTACTGCATTCCGTGCTGGCAGCTTTCGTGTGGGAGAAATCGCTGGACGTTTCGAATTTGGCAGCCGGGCTCTGCGAGAGACACATACACAGTGTTGCCCCATTACCAAGCAAAGCTTTTGGGGAAAGCGAATGCCTGTGTGGCAGCGAATGCAGTTCCAAGGGACAGTGAAAACTAGCTTCAGCATTCGGTGCTGGCAGCTTTCGTGTGGGCGCAATCGCTGGACGTTTCGAATTTGGCAGCGGGGCTCTGCGAGAGACACATACACAGTGTTGCCCCTTTACGAAGCAAAGCTTTTGGGGAAAGCAAATGTCTGTGTGGCAGCGAATGCAGTTCCAAAGGACAGTGAAAACCAGCTACAGCATTCCGTGCTGGCAGCTTTCGTGTGGGCGCAATCGCTGGACGTTTCGAATTTGGCAGCCGGGCTCTGCGAGAGACACATACACAGTGTTGCCCCATTACGAAGCAAAGCTTTTGGGGAAAGCGAATGTCTGTGTGGCAGCGAATGCAGTTCCAAAGGGCAGTGAAAACCAGCTTCAGCATTCGGTGCTGGCTGCTTTCGTGTGGGCGAAATCGCTGGACGTTTCGAATTTGGCAGCCGGGCTCTGCGAGAGACACATACACAGTGTTGCCCCTTTACGAAGCAAAGCTTTTGGGGAAAGCGAATGTCTGTGTGGCAGCGAATGCAGTTCCAAGGGACAGTGAAAACCAGCTTCAGCATTCGGTGCTGGCAGCATTCGTGTGGGCGCAATCGCTGGACGTTTCGAATTTGGCAGCGGGGCTCTGCGAGAGACACATACACAGTGTTGCCCCATTACGAAGCAAAGCTTTTGGGGAAAGCGAATGTCTGTGTGGCAGCGAATGCAGTTCCAAGGGACAGTGAAAACCAGCTTCAGCATTCCGTGCTGGCAGCTTTCGTGTGGGCGCAATCGCTGGACGTTTCGAATTTGGCAGCGGGGCTCTGCGAGAGACACATACACAGTTTTGACCCTTTACCAAGCAAAGCTTTTGGGGAAAGCGAATGTCTGTGTGGCAGCGAATGCAGTTCCAAGGGACAGTGAAAACCAGCTTCAGCATTCGGTGCTGGCAGCTTTCGTGTGGGCGCAATCGCTGGACGTTTCGAATTTGGTAGCGGGGCTCTGCGAGAGACACATACACAGTGTTGCCCCATTACGAAGCAAAGCTTTTGGGGAAAGCGAATGTCTGTGTGGCAGCGAATGCAGTTCCAAGGGGCAGTGAAATCCAGCTTCAGCATTCGGTGCTGGCAGCTTTCGTGTGGGCGCAATCGCTGGACGTTTCGAATTTGGTAGCGGGGCTCTGCGAGAGACACATACACAGTGTTGCCCCATTACGAAGCAAAGCTTTTGGGGAAAGCGAATGTCTGTGTGGCAGCGAATGCAGTTCCAAGGGGCAGTGAAAACCAGCTGCAGCATTCCGTGCTGGCAGCTTTCGTGTGGGAGAAATCGCTGGACGTTTCGAATTTGGCAGCGGGGCTCTGCGAGAGACACATACACAGTGTTCCCCATTACGAAGCAAAGCTTTTGGGGAAAGCGAATGTCTGTGTGGCAGCGAATGCAGTTCCAAGGGGCAGTGAAAACCAGCTACAGCATTCCGTGCTGGCAGCTTTCATGTGGGAGAAATCGCTGGACGTTTCGAATTTGGCAGCGGGGCTCTGCGAGAGACACATACACAGTGTTGCCCCATTACCAAGCAAAGCTTTTGGGGAAAGCGAATGTCTGTGTGGCAGCGAATGCAGTTCCAAGGGACAGTGAAAACCAGCTACTGCATTCCGTGCTGGCAGCTTTCGTGTGGGCGCAATCGCTGGACGTTTCGAATTTGGCAGCGGGGCTCTGCGAGAGACACATACACAGTGTTGCCCCATTACGAAGCAAAGCTTTTGGGGAAAGCGAATGTCTGTGTGGCAGCGAATGCAGTTCCAAGGGACAGTGAAAACCAGCTACTGCATTCCGTGCTGGCAGCTTTCGTGTGGGATAAATCGCTGGACGTTTCGAATTTGGCAGCCGGGCTCTGCGAGAGACACATACACAGTGTTGCCCCATTACGAACCAAAGCTTTTGGGGAAAGTGAATGTCTGTGTGGCAGCGAATGCAGTTCCAAGGGGCAGTGAAAACCAGCTTCAGCATTCGGTGCTGGCAGCTTTCGTGTGGGCGCAATCGCTGGACGTTTCGAATTTGGTAGCGGGGCTCTGCGAGAGACACATACACAGTGTTGCCCCATTACGAAGCAAAGCTTTTGGGGAAAGCGAATGTCTGTGTGGCAGCGAATGCAGTTCCAAGGGGCAGTGAAAACCAGCTACTGCATTCCGTGCTGGCAGCTTTCGTGTGGGCGCAATCGCTGGACGTTTCGAATTTGGCAGCGGGGCTCTGCGAGAGACACATACACAGTGTTGCCCCATTACGAAGCAAAGCTTTTGGGGAAAGCGAATGTCTGTGTGGCAGCGAATGCAGTTCCAAGGGACAGTGAAAACCAGCTACAGCATTCCGTGCTGGCAGCTTTCGTGTGGGCGCAATCGCTGGACGTTTCGAATTTGGTAGCGGGGCTCTGCGAGAGACACATACACAGTGTTGCCCCATTACCAAGCAAAGCTTTTGGGGAAAGCGAATGTCTGTGTGGCAGCGAATGCAGTTCCAAGGGGCAGTGAAAACCAGCTTCAGCATTCGGTGCTGGCAGCTTTCGTGTGGGAGAAATCGCTGGACGTTTCGAATTTGGCAGCGGGGCTCTGCGAGAGACACATACACAGTGTTGCCCCATTACCAAGCAAAGCTTTTGGGGAAAGCGAATGTCTGTGTGGCAGCGAATGCAGTTCCAAGGGACAGTGCAAACCAGCTACAGCATTCCGTGCTGGCAGCTTTCGTGTGGGAGAAATCGCTGGACATTTCGAATTTGGCAGCCGGGCTCTGCGAGAGACACATACACAGTGTTGCCCCATTACGAAGCAAAGCTTTTGGGGAAAGCGAATGCCTGTGTGGCAGCGAATGCAGTTCCAAGGGACAGTGAAAACCAGCTACTGCATTCCGTGCTGGCAGCTTTCGTGTGGGAGAAATCGCTGGACGTTTCGAATTTGGCAGCCGGGCTCTGCGAGAGACACATACACAGTGTTGCCCCATTACGAACCAAAGCTTTTGGGGAAAGCGAATGCCTGTGTGGCAGCGAATGCAGTTCCAAGGGACAGTGAAAACCAGCTTCAGCATTCGGTGCTGGCAGCTTTCGTGTGGGCGCAATCGCTGGACGTTTCGAATTTGGCAGCGGGGCTCTGCGAGAGACACATACACAGTGTTGCCCCTTTACGAACCAAAGCTTTTGGGGAAAGCGAATGTCTGTGTGGCAGCGAATGCAGTTCCAAGGGACAGTGAAAACCAGCTACAGCATTCCGTGCTGGCAGCTTTCGTGTGGGCGCAATCGCTGGACGTTTCGAATTTGGCAGCCGGGCTCTGCGAGAGACACATACACAGTGTTGCCCCATTACGAAGCAAAGCTTTTGGGGAAAGCGAATGTCTGTGTGGCAGCGAATGCAGTTCCAAGGGGCAGTGAAAACCAGCTTCAGCATTCGGTGCTGGCTGCTTTCGTGTGGGCGAAATCGCTGGACGTTTCGAATTTGACAGCCGGGCTCTGCGAGAGACACATACACAGTGTTGCCCCTTTACGAAGCAAAGCTTTTGGGGAAAGCGAATGTCTGTGTGGCAGCGAATGCAGTTCCAAGGGGCAGTGAAAACCAGCTTCAGCATTCGGTGCTGGCAGCTTTCGTGTGGGCGCAATCGCTGGACGTTTCGAATTTGGTAGCGGGGCTCTGCGAGAGACACATACACAGTGTTGCCCCATTACGAAGCAAAGCTTTTGGGGAAAGCGAATGTCTGTGTGGCAGCGAATGCAGTTCCAAGGGACAGTGAAAACCAGCTACAGCATTCCGTGCTGGCAGCTTTCGTGTGGGCGCAATCGCTGGACGTTTCGAATTTGGCAGCCAGGCTCTGCGAGAGACACATACACAGTGTTGCCCCATTACGAAGCAAAGCTTTTGGGGAAAGCGAATGTCTGTGTGGCAGCGAATGCAGTTCCAAGGGGCAGTGAAAACCAGCTACTGCATTTCGTGCTGGCAGCTTTCGTGTGGGCGAAATCGCTGGACGTTTCGAATTTGGCAGCGGGGCTCTGCGAGAGACACATACACAGTGTTGCCCCATTACGAAGCAAAGCTTTTGGGGAAAGCGAATGTCTGTGTGGCAGCGAATGCAGTTCCAAGGGGCAGTGAAAACCAGCTTCAGCATTCGGTGCTGGCAGCTTTCGTGTGGGCGCAATCGCTGGACGTTTCGAATTTGGCAGCGGGGCTCTGCGAGAGACACATACACAGTGTTGCCCCATTACGAAGCAAAGCTTTTGGGGAAAGCGAATGTCTGTGTGGCAGCGAATGCAGTTCCAAGGGACAGTGAAAACCAGCTTCAGCATTCGGTGCTGGCAGCATTCGTGCGGGCGCAATCGCTGGACGTTTCGAATTTGGCAGCAGGGCTCTGCGAGAGACACATACACAGTGTTGCCCCATTACGAAGCAAAGCTTTTGGGGAAAGCGAATGTCTGTGTGGCAGCGAATGCAGTTCCAAGGGACAGTGAAAACCAGCTTCAGCATTCCGTGCTGGCAGCTTTCGTGTGGGCGCAATCGCTGGACGTTTCGAATTTGGCAGCGGGGCTCTGCGAGAGACACATACACAGTTTTGACCCTTTACCAAGCAAAGCTTTTGGGGAAAGCGAATGTCTGTGTGGCAGCGAATGCAGTTCCAAGGGACAGTGAAAACCAGCTTCAGCATTCGGTGCTGGCAGCTTTCGTGTGGGCGCAATCGCTGGACGTTTCGAATTTGGTAGCGGGGCTCTGCGAGAGACACATACACAGTGTTGCCCCATTACGAAGCAAAGCTTTTGGGGAAAGCGAATGTCTGTGTGGCAGCGAATGCAGTTCCAAGGGACAGTGAAATCCAGCTTCAGCATTCGGTGCTGGCAGCTTTCGTGTGGGCGCAATCGCTGGACGTTTCGAATTTGGCAGCGGGGCTCTGCGAGAGACACATACACAGTGTTGCCCCATTACGAAGCAAAGCTTTTGGGGAAAGCGAATGTCTGTGTGGCAGCGAATGCAGTTCCAAGGGGCAGTGAAAACCAGCTGCAGCATTCCGTGCTGGCAGCTTTCGTGTGGGAGAAATCGCTGGACGTTTCGAATTTGGCAGCGGGGCTCTGCGAGAGACACATACACAGTGTTCCCCATTACGAAGCAAAGCTTTTGGGGAAAGCGAATGTCTGTGTGGCAGCGAATGCAGTTCCAAGGGGCAGTGAAAACCAGCTACAGCATTCCGTGCTGGCAGCTTTCATGTGGGAGAAATCGCTGGACGTTTCGAATTTGGCAGCGGGGCTCTGCGAGAGACACATACACAGTGTTGCCCCATTACCAAGCAAAGCTTTTGGGGAAAGCGAATGTCTGTGTGGCAGCGAATGCAGTTCCAAGGGACAGTGAAAACCAGCTACTGCATTCCGTGCTGGCAGCTTTCGTGTGGGCGCAATCGCTGGACGTTTCGAATTTGGCAGCGGGGCTCTGCGAGAGACACATACACAGTGTTGCCCCATTACGAAGCAAAGCTTTTGGGGAAAGCGAATGTCTGTGTGGCAGCGAATGCAGTTCCAAGGGACAGTGAAAACCAGCTACAGCATTCCGTGCTGGCAGCTTTCGTGTGGGATAAATCGCTGGACGTTTCGAATTTGGCAGCCGGGCTCTGCGAGAGACACATACACAGTGTTGCCCCATTACGAACCAAAGCTTTTGGGGAAAGTGAATGTCTGTGTGGCAGCGAATGCAGTTCCAAGGGGCAGTGAAAACCAGCTTCAGCATTCGGTGCTGGCAGCTTTCGTGTGGGCGCAATCGCTGGACGTTTCGAATTTGGTAGCGGGGCTCTGCGAGAGACACATACACAGTGTTGCCCCATTACCAAGCAAAGCTTTTGGGGAAAGCGAATGTCTGTGTGGCAGCGAATGCAGTTCCAAGGGACAGTGAAAACCAGCTACAGCATTCCGTGCTGGCAGCTTTCGTGTGGGCGCAATCGCTGGACGTTTCGAATTTGGTAGCGGTGCTCTGCGAGAGACACATACACAGTGTTGCCCCATTACCAAGCAAAGCTTTTGGGGAAAGCGAATGTCTGTGTGGCAGCGAATGCAGTTCCAAGGGGCAGTGAAAACCAGCTTCAGCATTCGGTGCTGGCAGCTTTCGTGTGGGAGAAATCGCTGGACGTTTCGAATTTGGCAGCGGGGCTCTGCGAGAGACACATACACAGTGTTGCCCCATTACCAAGCAAAGCTTTTGGGGAAAGCGAATGTCTGTGTGGCAGCGAATGCAGTTCCAAGGGACAGTGCAAACCAGCTACAGCATTCCGTGCTGGCAGCTTTCGTGTGGGAGAAATCGCTGGACATTTCGAATTTGGCAGCCGGGCTCTGCGAGAGACACATACACAGTGTTGCCCCATTACCAAGCAAAGCTTTTGGGGAAAGCGAATGTCTGTGTGGCAGCGAATGCAGTTCCAAGGGACAGTGAAAACCAGCTACTGCATTCCGTGCTGGCAGCTTTCGTGTGGGAGAAATCGCTGGACGTTTCGAATTTGGCAGCCGGGCTCTGCGAGAGACACATACACAGTGTTGCCCCATTACGAACCAAAGCTTTTGGGGAAAGCGAATGCCTGTGTGGCAGCGAATGCAGTTCCAAGGGACAGTGAAAACCATCTTCAGCATTCGGTGCTGGCAGCTTTCGTGTGGGCGCAATCGCTGGACGTTTCGAATTTGGCAGCGGGGCTCTGCGAGAGACACATACACAGTGTTGCCCCATTACCAAGCAAAGCTTTTGGGGAAAGCGAATGTCTGTGTGGCAGCGAATGCAGTTCCAAGGGACAGTGAAAACCAGCTACAGCATTCCGTGCTGGCACCTTTCGTGTGGGCGCAATCGCTGGACGTTTCGAATTTGGCAGCGGGGCTCTGCGAGAGACACATACACAGTGTTGCCCCATTACGAAGCAAAGCTTTTGGGGAAAGCGAATGTCTGTGTGGCAGCGAATGCAGTTCCAAGGGGCAGTGAAAACCAGCTTCAGCATTCGGTGCTGGCTGCTTTCGTGTGGGCGAAATCGCTGGACGTTTCGAATTTGACAGCCGGGCTCTGCGAGAGACACATACACAGTGTTGCCCCTTTACGAAGCAAAGCTTTTGGGGAAAGCTAATGTCTGTGTGGCAGCGAATGCAGTTCCAAGGGACAGTGAAAACCAGCTTCAGCATTCGGTGCTGGCAGGTTTCGTGTGGGCGCAATCGCTGGACGTTTCGAATTTGGTAGCGGGGCTCTGCGAGAGACACATACACAGTGTTGCCCCATTACGAAGCAAAGCTTTTGGGGAAAGCGAATGTCTGTGTGGCAGCGAATGCAGTTCCAAGGGACAGTAAAAACTAGCTACAGCATTCCGTGCTGGCAGCTTTCGTGTGGGCGCAATCGCTGGACGTTTCGAATTTGGCAGCCGGGCTCTGCGAGAGACACATACACAGTGTTGCCCCATTACGAAGCAAAGCTTTTGGGGAAAGCGAATGTCTGTGTGGCAGCGAATGCAGTTCCAAGGGGCAGTGAAAACCAGCTACTGCATTTCGTGCTGGCAGCTTTCGTGTGGGCGAAATCGCTGGACGTTTCGAATTTGGCAGCGGGGCTCTGCGAGAGACACATACACAGTGTTGCCCCATTACGAAGCAAAGCTTTTGGGGAAAGCGAATGTCTGTGTGGCAGCGAATGCAGTTCCAAGGGACAGTGAAAACCAGCTTCAGCATTCGGTGCTGGCAGCTTTCGTGTGGGCGCAATCGCTGGACGTTTCGAATTTGGTAGCGGGGCTCTGCGAGAGACACATACACAGTGTTGCCCCATTACCAAGCAAAGCTTTTGGGGAAAGCGAATGTCTGTGTGGCAGCGAATGCAGTTCCAAGGGACAGTGAAAACCAGCTACAGCATTCCGTGCTGGCAGCTTTCGTGTGGGCGAAATCGCTGGACGTTTCGAATTTGGCAGCCGGGCTCTGCGAGAGACACATACACAGTGTTGCCCCATTACCAAGCAAAGCTTTTGGGGAAAGCGAATGTCTGTGTGGCAGCGAATGCAGTTCCAAGGGACAGTGAAAACCAGCTACGGCATTTCGTGCTGGCAGCTTTCGTGTGGGCGAAATCGCTGGACGTTTCGAATTTGGCAGCGGGGCTCTGCGAGAGACACATACACAGTGTTGCCCCATTACGAAGCAAAGCTTTTGGGGAAAGCGAATGTCTGTGTGGCAGCGAATGCAGTTCCAAGGGGCAGTGAAAACCAGCTTCAGCATTCCGTGCTGGCAGCTTTCGTGTGGGCGAAATCGCTGGACGTTTCGAATTTGGTAGCGGGGCTCTGCGAGAGACACATACACAGTGTTGCCCCATTACGAAGCAAAGCTTTTGGGGAAAGCGAATGTCTGTGTGGCAGCGAATGCAGTTCCAAGGGGCAGTGAAAACCAGCTTCAGCATTCGGTGCTGGCAGCTTTCGTGTGGGCGAAATCGCTGGACGTTTCGAATTTGGCAGCCGGGCTCTGCGAGAGACACATACACAGTGTTGCCCCATTACGAAGCAAAGCTTTTGGGGAAAGCGAATGTCTGTGTGGCAGCGAATGCAGTTCCAAAGGGCAGTGAAAACCAGCTTCAGCATTCGGTGCTGGCTGCTTTCGTGTGGGCGAAATCGCTGGACGTTTCGAATTTGGCAGCCGGGCTCTGCGAGAGACACATACACAGTGTTGCCCCTTTACGAAGCAAAGCTTTTGGGGAAAGCGAAAGTCTGTGTGGCAGCGAATGCAGTTCCAAGGGACAGTGAAAACCAGCTGCAGCATTCCGTGCTGGCAGCTTTCGTGTGGGAGAAATCGCTGGACGTTTCGAATTTGGCAGCGGGGCTCTGCGAGAGACACATACACAGTGTTCCCCATTACGAAGCAAAGCTTTTGGGGAAAGCGAATGTCTGTGTGGCAGCGAATGCAGTTCCAAGGGGCAGTGAAAACCAGCTACAGCATTCCGTGCTGGCAGCTTTCATGTGGGAGAAATCGCTGGACGTTTCGAATTTGGCAGCGGGGCTCTGCGAGAGACACATACACAGTGTTGCCCCATTACCAAGCAAAGCTTTTGGGGAAAGCGAATGTCTGTGTGGCAGCGAATGCAGTTCCAAGGGACAGTGAAAACCAGCTACTGCATTCCGTGCTGGCAGCTTTCGTGTGGGCGCAATCGCTGGACGTTTCGAATTTGGCAGCGGGGCTCTGCGAGAAACACATACACAGTGTTGCCCCATTACGAAGCAAAGCTTTTGGGGAAAGCGAATGTCTGTGTGGCAGCGAATGCAGTTCCAAGGGACAGTGAAAACCAGCTACTGCATTCCGTGCTGGCAGCTTTCGTGTGGGCGCAATCGCTGGACGTTTCGAATTTGGTAGCGGGGCTCTGCGAGAGACACATACACAGTGTTGCCCCATTACGAAGCAAAGCTTTTGGGGAAAGCGAATGTCTGTGTGGCAGCGAATGCAGTTCCAAGGGACAGTGAAAACCAGCTACAGCATTCCGTGCTGGCAGCTTTCGTGTGGGCGCAATCGCTGGACGTTTCAAATTTGGCAGCCGGGCTCTGCGAGAGACACATACACAGTGTTGCCCCATTACCAAGCAAAGCTTTTGGGGAAAGCGAATGTCTGTGTGGCAGCGAATGCAGTTCCAAGGGGCAGTGAAAACCAGCTTCAGCATTCGGTGCTGGCAGCTTTCGTGTGGGAGAAATCGCTGGACGTTTCGAATTTGGCAGCGGGGCTCTGCGAGAGACACATACACAGTGTTGCCCCATTACCAAGCAAAGCTTTTGGGGAAAGCGAATGTCTGTGTGGCAGCGAATGCAGTTCCAAGGGACAGTGCAAACCAGCTACAGCATTCCGTGCTGGCAGCTTTCGTGTGGGAGAAATCGCTGGACATTTCGAATTTGGCAGCCGGGCTCTGCGAGAGACACATACACAGTGTTGCCCCATTACGAAGCAAAGCTTTTGGGGAAAGCGAATGTCTGTGTGGCAGCGAATGCAGTTCCAAGGGACAGTGAAAACCAGCTACTGCATTCCGTGCTGGCAGCTTTCGTGTGGGAGAAATCGCTGGACGTTTCGAATTTGGTAGCGGGGCTCTGCGAGAGACACATACACAGTGTTGCCCCATTACGAAGCAAAGCTTTTGGGGAAAGCGAATGTCTGTGTGGCAGCGAATGCAGTTCCAAGGGACAGTGAAAACCAGCTACAGCATTCCGTGCTGGCAGCTTTCGTGTGGGCGCAATCGCTGGACGTTTCGAATTTGGCAGCCGGGCTCTGCGAGAGACACATACACAGTGTTGCCCCATTACGAAGCAAAGCTTTTGGGGAAAGCGAATGTCTGTGTGGCAGCGAATGCAGTTCCAAGGGGCAGTGAAAACCAGCTACTGCATTTCGTGCTGGCAGCTTTCGTGTGGGCGAAATCGCTGGACGTTTCGAATTTGGCAGCGGGGCTCTGCGAGAGACACATACACAGTGTTGCCCCATTACGAAGCAAAGCTTTTGGGGAAAGCGAATGTCTGTGTGGCAGCGAATGCAGTTCCAAGGGGCAGTGAAAACCAGCTTCAGCATTCGGTGCTGGCAGCTTTCGTGTGGGCGCAATCGCTGGACGTTTCGAATTTGGCAGCGGGGCTCTGCGAGAGACACATACACAGTGTTGCCCCTTTACGAAGCAAAGCTTTTGGGGAAAGCGAATGTCTGTGTGGCAGCGAATGCAGTTCCAAGGGACAGTGAAAACCAGCTTCAGCATTCGGTGCTGGCAGCATTCGTGTGGGCGCAATCGCTGGACGTTTCGAATTTGGCAGCGGGGCTCTGCGAGAGACACATACACAGTGTTGCCCCATTACGAAGCAAAGCTTTTGGGGAAAGCGAATGTCTGTGTGGCAGCGAATGCAGTTCCAAGGGACAGTGAAAACCAGCTTCAGCATTCCGTGCTGGCAGCTTTCGTGTGGGCGCAATCGCTGGACGTTTCGAATTTGGCAGCGGGGCTCTGCGAGAGACACATACACAGTTTTGACCCTTTACCAAGCAAAGCTTTTGGGGAAAGCGAATGTCTGTGTGGCAGCGAATGCAGTTCCAAGGGACAGTGAAAACCAGCTTCAGCATTCGGTGCTGGCAGCTTTCGTGTGGGCGCAATCGCTGGACGTTTCGAATTTGGCAGCGGGGCTCTGCGAGAGACACATACACAGTGTTGCCCCATTACGAAGCAAAGCTTTTGGGGAAAGCGAATGTCTGTGTGGCAGCGAATGCAGTTCCAAGGGGCAGTGAAAACCAGCTACAGCATTCCGTGCTGGCAGCTTTCGTGTGGGCGCAATCGCTGGACGTTTCGAATTTGGCAGCGGGGCTCTGCGAGAGACACATACACAGTGTTCCCCATTACGAAGCAAAGCTTTTGGGGAAAGCGAATGTCTGTGTGGCAGCGAATGCAGTTCCAAGGGGCAGTGAAAACCAGCTACAGCATTCCGTGCTGGCAGCTTTCATGTGGGAGAAATCGCTGGACGTTTCGAATTTGGCAGCGGGGCTCTGCGAGAGACACATACACAGTGTTGCCCCATTACCAAGCAAAGCTTTTGGGGAAAGCGAATGTCTGTGTGGCAGCGAATGCAGTTCCAAGGGACAGTGAAAACCAGCTACTGCATTCCGTGCTGGCAGCTTTCGTATGGGCGCAATCGCTGGACGTTTCGAATTTGGCAGCGGGGCTCTGCGAGAGACACATACACAGTGTTGCCCCATTACGAAGCAAAGCTTTTGGGGAAAGCGAATGTCTGTGTGGCAGCGAATGCAGTTCCAAGGGACAGTGAAAACCAGCTACTGCATTCCGTGCTGGCAGCTTTCGTGTGGGATAAATCGCTGGACGTTTCGAATTTGGCAGCCGGGCTCTGCGAGAGACACATACACAGTGTTGCCCCATTACGAACCAAAGCTTTTGGGGAAAGTGAATGTCTGTTTGGCAGCGAATGCAGTTCCAAGGGGCAGTGAAAACCAGCTTCAGCATTCGGTGCTGGCAGCTTTCGTGTGGGCGCAATCGCTGGACGTTTCGAATTTGGTAGCGGGGCTCTGCGAGAGACACATACACAGTGTTGCCCCATTACCAAGCAAAGCTTTTGGGGAAAGCGAATGTCTGTGTGGCAGCGAATGCAGTTCCAAGGGACAGTGCAAACCAGCTACAGCATTCCGTGCTGGCAGCTTTCGTGTGGGAGAAATCGCTGGACATTTCGAATTTGGCAGCCGGGCTCTGCGAGAGACACATACACAGTGTTGCCCCATTACGAAGCAAAGCTTTTGGGGAAAGCGAATGTCTGTGTGGCAGCGAATGCAGTTCCAAGGGACAGTGAAAACCAGCTACTGCATTCCGTGCTGGCAGCTTTCGTGTGGGAGAAATCGCTGGACGTTTCGAATTTGGCAGCCGGGCTCTGCGAGAGACACATACACAGTGTTGCCCCATTACGAACCAAAGCTTTTGGGGAAAGCGAATGCCTGTGTGGCAGCGAATGCAGTTCCAAGGGACAGTGAAAACCAGCTTCAGCATTCGGTGCTGGCAGCTTTCGTGTGGGCGCAATCGCTGGACGTTTCGAATTTGGCAGCGGGGCTCTGCGAGAGACACATACACAGTGTTGCCCCATTACGAAGCAAAGCTTTTGGGGAAAGCGAATGTCTGTGTGGCAGCGAATGCAGTTCCAAGGGGCAGTGAAAACCAGCTTCAGCATTCCGTGCTGGCAGCTTTCGTGTGGGCGAAATCGCTGGACGTTTCGAATTTGGTAGCGGGGCTCTGCGAGAGACACATACACAGTGTTGCCCCATTACGAAGCAAAGCTTTTGGGGAAAGCGAATGTCTGTGTGGCAGCGAATGCAGTTCCAAGGGGCAGTGAAAACCAGCTTCAGCATTCGGTGCTGGCAGCTTTCGTGTGGGCGAAATCGCTGGACGTTTCGAATTTGGCAGCCGGGCTCTGCGAGAGACACATACACAGTGTTGCCCCATTACGAAGCAAAGCTTTTGGGGAAAGCGAATGTCTGTGTGGCAGCGAATGCAGTTCCAAAGGGCAGTGAAAACCAGCTTCAGCATTCGGTGCTGGCTGCTTTCGTGTGGGCGAAATCGCTGGACGTTTCGAATTTGGCAGCCGGGCTCTGCGAGAGACACATACACAGTGTTGCCCCTTTACGAAGCAAAGCTTTTGGGGAAAGCGAATGTCTGTGTGGCAGCGAATGCAGTTCCAAGGGACAGTGAAAACCAGCTTCAGCATTCGGTGCTGGCAGCACTCGTGTGGGCGCAATCGCTGGACGTTTCGAATTTGGCAGCGGGGCTCTGCGAGAGACACATACACAGTGTTGCCCCATTACGAAGCAAAGCTTTTGGGGAAAGCGAATGTCTGTGTGGCAGCGAATGCAGTTCCAAGGGGCAGTGAAAACCAGCTACTGCATTTCGTGCTGGCAGCTTTCGTGTGGGCGAAATCGCTGGACGTTTCGAATTTGGCAGCGGGGCTCTGCGAGAGACACATACACAGTGTTGCCCCATTACGAAGCAAAGCTTTTGGGGAAAGCGAATGTCTGTGTGGCAGCGAATGCAGTTCCAAGGGGCAGTGAAAACCAGCTTCAGCATTCGGTGCTGGCAGCTTTCGTGTGGGCGCAATCGCTGGACGTTTCGAATTTGGCAGCGGGGCTCTGCGAGAGACACATACACAGTTTTGACCCTTTACCAAGCAAAGCTTTTGGGGAAAGCGAATGTCTGTGTGGCAGCGAATGCAGTTCCAAGGGACAGTGAAAACCAGCTTCAGCATTCAGTGCTGGCAGCTTTCGTGTGGGCGCAATCGCTGGACGTTTCGAATTTGGTAGCGGGGCTCTGCGAGAGACACATACACAGTGTTGCCCCATTACGAAGCAAAGCTTTTGGGGAAAGCGAATGTCTGTGTGGCAGCGAATGCAGTTCCAAGGGACAGTGAAAACCAGCTTCAGCATTCGGTGCTGGCAGCTTTCGTGTGGGCGCAATCGCTGGACGTTTCGAATTTGGCAGCGGGGCTCTGCGAGAGACACATACACAGTGTTGCCCCATTACGAAGCAAAGCTTTTGGGGAAAGCGAATGTCTGTGTGGCAGCGAATGCAGTTCCAAGGGGCAGTGAAAACCAGCTGCAGCATTCCGTGCTGGCAGCTTTCGTGTGGGAGAAATCGCTGGACGTTTCGAATTTGGCAGCGGGGCTCTGCGAGAGACACATACACAGTGTTCCCCATTACGAAGCAAAGCTTTTGGGGAAAGCGAATGTCTGTGTGGCAGCGAATGCAGTTCCAAGGGGCAGTGAAAACCAGCTACAGCATTCCGTGCTGGCAGCTTTCATGTGGGAGAAATCGCTGGACGTTTCGAATTTGGCAGCGGGGCTCTGCGAGAGACACATACACAGTGTTGCCCCATTACCAAGCAAAGCTTTTGGGGAAAGCGAATGTCTGTGTGGCAGCGAATGCAGTTCCAAGGGACAGTGAAAACCAGCTACTGCATTCCGTGCTGGCAGCTTTCGTGTGGGCGCAATCGCTGGACGTTTCGAATTTGGCAGCGGGGCTCTGCGAGAGACACATACACAGTGTTGCCCCATTACGAAGCAAAGCTTTTGGGGAAAGCGAATGTCTGTGTGGCAGCGAATGCAGTTCCAAGGGACAGTGAAAACCAGCTACAGCATTCCGTGCTGGCAGCTTTCGTGTGGGATAAATCGCTGGACGTTTCGAATTTGGCAGCCGGGCTCTGCGAGAGACACATACACAGTGTTGCCCCATTACGAACCAAAGCTTTTGGGGAAAGTGAATGTCTGTGTGGCAGCGAATGCAGTTCCAAGGGGCAGTGAAAACCAGCTTCAGCATTCGGTGCTGGCAGCTTTCGTGTGGGCGCAATCGCTGGACGTTTCGAATTTGGTAGCGGGGCTCTGCGAGAGACACATACACAGTGTTGCCCCATTACGAAGCAAAGCTTTTGGGGAAAGCGAATGTCTGTGTGGCAGCGAATGCAGTTCCAAGGGACAGTGAAAACCAGCTACAGCATTCCGTGCTGGCAGCTTTCGTGTGGGCGCAGTCGCTGGACGTTTCGAATTTGGTAGCGGTGCTCTGCGAGAGACACATACACAGTGTTGCCCCATTACCAAGCAAAGCTTTTGGGGAAAGCGAATGTCTGTGTGGCAGCGAATGCAGTTCCAAGGGGCAGTGAAAACCAGCTTCAGCATTCGGTGCTGGCAGCTTTCGTGTGGGAGAAATCGCTGGACGTTTCGAATTTGGCAGCGGGGCTCTGCGAGAGACACATACACAGTGTTGCCCCATTACCAAGCAAAGCTTTTGGGGAAAGCGAATGTCTGTGTGGCAGCGAATGCAGTTCCAAGGGACAGTGCAAACCAGCTACAGCATTCCGTGCTGGCAGCTTTCGTGTGGGCGCAATCGCTGGACGTTTCGAATTTGGCAGCCGGGCTCTGCGAGAGACACATACACAGTGTTGCCCCTTTACGAAGCAAAGCTTTTGGGGAAAGCGAATGTCTGTGTGGCAGCGAATGCAGTTCCAAGGGGCAGTGAAAACCAGCTTCAGCATTCGGTGCTGGCAGCTTTCGTGTGGGCGCAATCGCTGGACGTTTCGAATTTGGTAGCGGGGCTCTGCGAGAGACACATACACAGTGTTGCCCCATTACGAAGCAAAGCTTTTGGGGAAAGCGAATGTCTGTGTGGCAGCGAATGCAGTTCCAAGGGACAGTGAAAACTAGCTACAGCATTCCGTGCTGGCAGCTTTCGTGTGGGCGCAATCGCTGGACGTTTCGAATTTGGCAGCCGGGCTCTGCGAGAGACACATACACAGTGTTGCCCCATTACGAAGCAAAGCTTTTGGGGAAAGCGAATGTCTGTGTGGCAGCGAATGCAGTTCCAAGGGGCAGTGAAAACCAGCTTCAGCATTCGGTGCTGGCAGCTTTCGTGTGGGCGAAATCGCTGGACGTTTCGAATTTGGCAGCCGGGCTCTGCGAGAGACACATACACAGTGTTGCCCCATTACGAAGCAAAGCTTTTGGGGAAAGCGAATGTCTGTGTGGCAGCGAATGCAGTTCCAAAGGGCAGTGAAAACCAGCTTCAGCATTCGGTGCTGGCTGCTTTCGTGTGGGCGAAATCGCTGGACGTTTCGAATTTGGCAGCCGGGCTCTGCGAGAGACACATACACAGTGTTGCCCCTTTACGAAGCAAAGCTTTTGGGGAAAGCGAATGTCTGTGTGGCAGCGAATGCAGTTCCAAGGGACAGTGAAAACCAGCTTCAGCATTCGGTGCTGGCAGCATTCGTGTGGGCGCAATCGCTGGACGTTTCGAATTTGGCAGCGGGGCTCTGCGAGAGACACATACACAGTGTTGCCCCATTACGAAGCAAAGCTTTTGGGGAAAGCGAATGTCTGTGTGGCAGCGAATGCAGTTCCAAGGGACAGTGAAAACCAGCTACTGCATTCCGTGCTGGCAGCTTTCGTGTGGGCGCAATCGCTGGACGTTTCGAATTTGGCAGCGGGGCTCTGCGAGAGACACATACACAGTGTTGCCCCATTACGAAGCAAAGCTTTTGGGGAAAGCGAATGTCTGTGTGGCAGCGAATGCAGTTCCAAGGGACAGTGAAAACCAGCTACTGCATTCCGTGCTGGCAGCTTTCGTGTGGGATAAATCGCTGGACGTTTCGAATTTGGCAGCCGGGCTCTGCGAGAGACACATACACAGTGTTGCCCCATTACGAACCAAAGCTTTTGGGGAAAGTGAATGTCTGTGTGGCAGCGAATGCAGTTCCAAGGGGCAGTGAAAACCAGCTTCAGCATTCGGTGCTGGCAGCTTTCGTGTGGGCGCAATCGCTGGACGTTTCGAATGTGGTAGCGGGGCTCTGCGAGAGACACATACACAGTGTTGCCCCATTACGAAGCAAAGCTTTTGGGGAAAGCGAATGTCTGTGTGGCAGCAAATGCAGTTCCAAGGGACAGTGAAAACCAGCTACAGCATTCCGTGCTGGCAGCTTTCGTGTGGGCGCAATCGCTGGACGTTTCGAATTTGGCAGCCGGGCTCTGCGAGAGACACATACACAGTGTTGCCCCATTACCAAGCAAAGCTTTTGGGGAAAGCGAATGTCTGTGTGGCAGCGAATGCAGTTCCAAGGGGCAGTGAAAACCAGCTTCAGCATTCGGTGCTGGCAGCTTTCGTGTGGGAGAAATCGCTGGACGTTTCGAATTTGGCAGCGGGGCTCTGCGAGAGACACATACACAGTGTTGCCCCATTACCAAGCAAAGCTTTTGGGGAAAGCGAATGTCTGTGTGGCAGCGAATGCAGTTCCAAGGGACAGTGCAAACCAGCTACAGCATTCCGTGCTGGCAGCTTTCGTGTGGGAGAAATCGCTGGACATTTCGAATTTGGCAGCCGGGCTCTGCGAGAGACACATACACAGTGTTGCCCCATTACGAAGCAAAGCTTTTGGGGAAAGCGAATGTCTGTGTGGCAGCGAATGCAGTTCCAAGGGACAGTGAAAACCAGCTACTGCATTCCGTGCTGGCAGCTTTCGTGTGGGCGAAATCGCTGGACGTTTCGAATTTGGCAGCCGGGCTCTGCGAGAGACACATACACAGTGTTCCCCCATTACGAACCAAAGCTTTTGGGGAAAGCGAATGCCTGTTTGACAGCGAATGCAGTTCCAAGGGACAGTGAAAACCAGCTTCAGCATTCGGTGCTGGCAGCTTTCGTGTGGGCGCAATCGCTGGACGTTTCGAATTTGGCAGCGGGGCTCTGCGAGAGACACATACACAGTGTTGCCCCATTACGAAGCAAAGCTTTTGGGGAAAGCGAATGTCTGTGTGGCAGCGAATGCAGTTCCAAGGGACAGTGAAAACCAGCTACAGCATTCCGTGCTGGCAGCTTTCGTGTGGGCGCAATCGCTGGACGTTTCGAATTTGGCAGCCGGGCTCTGCGAGAGACACATACACAGTGTTGCCCCTTTACGAAGCAAAGCTTTTGGGGAAAGCGAATGTCTGTGTGGCAGCGAATGCAGTTCCAAGGGGCAGTGAAAACCAGCTTCAGCATTCGGTGCTGGCTGCTTTCGTGTGGGCGAAATCGCTGGACGTTTCGAATTTGACAGCCGGGCTCTGCGAGAGACACATACACAGTGTTGCCCCTTTACGAAGCAAAGCTTTTGGGGAAAGCGAATGTCTGTGTGGCAGCGAATGCAGTTCCAAGGGGCAGTGAAAACCAGCTTCAGCATTCGGTGCTGGCAGCTTTCGTGTGGGCGCAATCGCTGGACGTTTCGAATTTGGTAGCGGGGCTCTGCGAGAGACACATACACAGTGTTGCCCCATTACGAAGCAAAGCTTTTGGGGAAAGCGAATGTCTGTGTGGCAGCGAATGCAGTTCCAAGGGACAGTGAAAACTAGCTACAGCATTCCGTGCTGGCAGCTTTCGTGTGGGCGCAATCGCTGGACGTTTCGAATTTGGCAGCCGGGCTCTGCGAGAGACACATACACAGTGTTGCCCCATTACGAAGCAAAGCTTTTGGGGAAAGCGAATGTCTGTGTGGCAGCGAATGCAGTTCCAAGGGGCAGTGAAAACCAGCTTCAGCATTCGGTGCTGGCAGCTTTCGTGTGGGCGAAATCGCTGGACGTTTCGAATTTGGCAGCCGGGCTCTGCGAGAGACACATACACAGTGTTGCCCCATTACGAAGCAAAGCTTTTGGGGAAAGCGAATGTCTGTGTGGCAGCGAATGCAGTTCCAAAGGGCAGTGAAAACCAGCTTCAGCATTCGGTGCTGGCTGCTTTCGTGTGGGCGAAATCGCTGGACGTTTCGAATTTGGCAGCCGGGCTCTGCGAGAGACACATACACAGTGTTGCCCCTTTACGAAGCAAAGCTTTTGGGGAAAGCGAATGTCTGTGTGGCAGCGAATGCAGTTCCAAGGGACAGTGAAAACCAGCTTCAGCATTCGGTGCTGGCAGCATTCGTGTGGGCGCAATCGCTGGACGTTTCGAATTTGGCAGCGGGGCTCTGCGAGAGACACATACACAGTGTTGCCCCATTACGAAGCAAAGCTTTTGGGGAAAGCGAATGTCTGTGTGGCAGCGAATGCAGTTCCAAGGGACAGTGAAAACCAGCTTCAGCATTCCGTGCTGGCAGCTTTCGTGTGGGCGCAATCGCTGGACGTTTCGAATTTGGCAGCGGGGCTCTGCGAGAGACACATACACAGTTTTGACCCTTTACCAAGCAAAGCTTTTGGGGAAAGCGAATGTCTGTGTGGCAGCGAATGCAGTTCCAAGGGACAGTGAAAACCAGCTTCAGCATTCGGTGCTGGCAGCTTTCGTGTGGGCGCAATTGCTGGACGTTTCGAATTTGGTAGCGGGGCTCTGCGAGAGACACATACACAGTGTTGCCCCATTACGAAGCAAAGCTTTTGGGGAAAGCGAATGTCTGTGTGGCAGCGAATGCAGTTCCAAGGGACAGTGAAATCCAGCTTCAGCATTCGGTGCTGGCAGCTTTCGTGTGGGCGCAATCGCTGGACGTTTCGAATTTGGCAGCGGGGCTCTGCGAGAGACACATACACAGTGTTGCCCCATTACGAAGCAAAGCTTTTGGGGAAAGCGAATGTCTGTGTGGCAGCGAATGCAGTTCCAAGGGGCAGTGAAAACCAGCTGCAGCATTCCGTGCTGGCAGCTTTCGTGTGGGAGAAATCGCTGGACGTTTCGAATTTGGCAGCGGGGCTCTGCGAGAGACACATACACAGTGTTCCCCATTACGAAGCAAAGCTTTTGGGGAAAGCGAATGTCTGTGTGGCAGCGAATGCAGTTCCAAGGGGCAGTGAAAACCAGCTACAGCATTCCGTGCTGGCAGCTTTCATGTGGGAGAAATCGCTGGACGTTTCGAATTTGGCAGCGGGGCTCTGCGAGAGACACATACACAGTGTTGCCCCATTACCAAGCAAAGCTTTTGGGGTAAGCGAATGTCTGTGTGGCAGCGAATGCAGTTCCAAGGGACAGTGAAAACCAGCTACTGCATTCCGTGCTGGCAGCTTTCGTGTGGGCGCAATCGCTGGACGTTTCGAATTTGGCAGCCGGGCTCTGCGAGAGACACATACACAGTGTTGCCCCATTACGAAGCAAAGCTTTTGGGGAAAGCGAATGTCTGTGTGGCAGCGAATGCAGTTCCAAGGGGCAGTGAAAACCAGCTTCAGCATTCAGTGCTGGCAGCTTTCGTGTGGGCGAAATCGCTGGACGTTTCGAATTTGGCAGCCGGGCTCTGCGAGAGACACATACACAGTGTTGCCCCATTACGAAGCAAAGCTTTTGGGGAAAGCGAATGTCTGTGTGGCAGCGAATGCAGTTCCAAAGGGCAGTGAAAACCAGCTTCAGCATTCGGTGCTGGCTGCTTTCGTGTGGGCGAAATCGCTGGACGTTTCGAATTTGGCAGCCGGGCTCTGCGAGAGACACATACACAGTGTTGCCCCTTTACGAAGCAAAGCTTTTGGGGAAAGCGAATGTCTGTGTGGCAGCGAATGCAGTTCCAAGGGACAGTGAAAACCAGCTTCAGCATTCGGTGCTGGCAGCATTCGTGTGGGCGCAATCGCTGGACGTTTCGAATTTGGCAGCGGGGCTCTGCGAGAGACACATACACAGTGTTGCCCCATTACGAAGCAAAGCTTTTGGGGAAAGCGAATGTCTGTGTGGCAGCGAATGCAGTTCCAAGGGACAGTGAAAACCAGCTTCAGCATTCCGTGCTGGCAGCTTTCGTGTGGGCGCAATCGCTGGACGTTTCGAATTTGGCAGCGGGGCTCTGCGAGAGACACATACACAGTTTTGACCCTTTACCAAGCAAAGCTTTTGGGGAAAGCGAATGTCTGT
Organism: Mycteria americana; assembly: GCF_035582795.1. NCBI lineage: Eukaryota > Metazoa > Chordata > Aves > Ciconiiformes > Ciconiidae > Mycteria > Mycteria americana. The sequence goes on from NC_134383.1 coordinate 9,386,115, forward strand.
GTGGCAGCGAATGCAGTTCCAAGGGACAGTGAAAACCAGCTTCAGCATTCGGTGCTGGCAGCTTTCGTGTGGGCGCAATCGCTGGACGTTTCGAATTTGGTAGCGGGGCTCTGCGAGAGACACATACACAGTGTTGCCCCATTACGAAGCAAAGCTTTTGGGGAAAGCGAATGTCTGTGTGGCAGCGAATGCAGTTCCAAGGGACAGTGAAATCCAGCTTCAGCATTCGGTGCTGGCAGCTTTCGTGTGGGCGCAATCGCTGGACGTTTCGAATTTGGCAGCGGGGCTCTGCGAGAGACACATACACAGTGTTGCCCCATTACGAAGCAAAGCTTTTGGGGAAAGCGAATGTCTGTGTGGCAGCGAATGCAGTTCCAAGGGGCAGTGAAAACCAGCTGCAGCATTCCGTGCTGGCAGCTTTCGTGTGGGAGAAATCGCTGGACGTTTCGAATTTGGCAGCGGGGCTCTGCGAGAGACACATACACAGTGTTCCCCATTACGAAGCAAAGCTTTTGGGGAAAGCGAATGTCTGTGTGGCAGCGAATGCAGTTCCAAGGGGCAGTGAAAACCAGCTACAGCATTCCGTGCTGGCAGCTTTCATGTGGGAGAAATCGCTGGACGTTTCGAATTTGGCAGCGGGGCTCTGCGAGAGACACATACACAGTGTTGCCCCATTACCAAGCAAAGCTTTTGGGGTAAGCGAATGTCTGTGTGGCAGCGAATGCAGTTCCAAGGGACAGTGAAAACCAGCTACTGCATTCCGTGCTGGCAGCTTTCGTGTGGGCGCAATCGCTGGACGTTTCGAATTTGGCAGCGGGGCTCTGCGAGAGACACATACACAGTGTTGCCCCATTACGAAGCAAAGCTTTTGGGGAAAGCGAATGTCTGTGTGGCAGCGAATGCAGTTCCAAGGGACAGTGAAAACCAGCTACTGCATTCCGTGCTGGCAGCTTTCGTGTGGGAGAAATCGCTGGACGTTTCGAATTTGGCAGCCGGGCTCTGCAAGAGACACATACACAGTGTTGCCCCATTACGAACCAAAGCTTTTGGGGAAAGTGAATGTCTGTGTGGCAGCGAATGCAGTTCCAAGGGGCAGTGAAAACCAGCTTCAGCATTCGGTGCTGGCAGCTTTCGTGTGGGCGCAATCGCTGGACGTTTCGAATTTGGTAGCGGGGCTCTGCGAGAGACACATACACAGTGTTGCCCCATTACGAAGCAAAGCTTTTGGGGAAAGCGAATGTCTGTGTGGCAGCGAATGCAGTTCCAAGGGACAGTGAAAACCAGCTACAGCATTCCGTGCTGGCAGCTTTCGTGTGGGCGCAATCGCTGGACGTTTCGAATTTGGTAGCGGTGCTCTGCGAGAGACACATACACAGTGTTGCCCCATTACGAAGCAAAGCTTTTGGGGAAAGCGAATGTCTGTGTGGCAGCGAATGCAGTTCCAAGGGGCAGTGAAAACCAGCTTCAGCATTCGGTGCTGGCAGCTTTCGTGTGGGAGAAATCGCTGGACGTTTCGAATTTGGCAGCGGGGCTCTGCGAGAGACACATACACAGTGTTGCCCCATTACCAAGCAAAGCTTTTGGGGAAAGCGAATGTCTGTGTGGCAGCGAATGCAGTTCCAAGGGACAGTGCAAACCAGCTACAGCATTCCGTGCTGGCAGCTTTCGTGTGGGAGAAATCGCTGGACATTTCGAATTTGGCAGCCGGGCTCTGCGAGAGACACATACACAGTGTTGCCCCATTACCAAGCAAAGCTTTTGGGGAAAGCGAATGTCTGTGTGGCAGCGAATGCAGTTCCAAGGGACAGTGAAAACCAACTAATGCATTCCGTGCTGGCAGCTTTCGTGTGGGAGAAATCGCTGGACGTTTCGAATTTGGCAGCCGGGCTCTGCGAGAGACACATACACAGTGTTGCCCCATTACGAACCAAAGCTTTTGGGGAAAGCGAATGTCTGTGTGGCAGCGAATGCAGTTCCAAGGGACAGTGAAAACCAGCTACAGCATTCCGTGCTGGCAGCTTTCGTGTGGGCGCAATCGCTGGACGTTTCAAATTTGGCAGCCGGGCTCTGCGAGAGACACATACACAGTGTTGCCCCATTACGAACCAAAGCTTTTGGGGAAAGCGAATGCCTGTGTGGCAGCGAATGCAGTTCCAAGGGACAGTGAAAACTAGCTTCAGCATTCGGTGCTGGCAGCTTTCATGTGGGCGCAATCGCTGGACGTTTCGAATTTGGCAGCGGGGCTCTGCGAGAGACACATACACAGTGTTGCCCCATTACGAAGCAAAGCTTTTGGGGAAAGCGAATGTCTGTGTGGCAGCGAATGCAGTTCCAAGGGACAGTGAAAACCAGCTTCAGCATTCGGTGCTGGCAGCTTTTGTGTGGGCGCAATCGCTGGACGTTTCGAATTTGGTAGCGGGGCTCTGCGAGAGACACATACACAGTGTTGCCCCATTACCAAGCAAAGCTTTTGGGGAAAGCGAATGTCTGTGTGGCAGCGAATGCAGTTCCAAGGGACAGTGAAAACCAGCTACAGCATTCCGTGCTGGCAGCTTTCGTGTGGGCGCAATCGCTGGACGTTTCGAATTTGGCAGCCGGGCTCTGCGAGAGACACATACACAGTGTTGCCCCATTACCAAGCAAAGCTTTTGGGGAAAGCGAATGTCTGTGTGGCAGCGAATGCAGTTCCAAGGGACAGTGAAAACCAGCTACGGCATTTCGTGCTGGCAGCTTTCGTGTGGGCGAAATCGCTGGACGTTTCGAATTTGGCAGCGGGGCTCTGCCAGAGACACATACACAGTGTTGCCCCATTACGAAGCAAAGCTTTTGGGGAAAGCGAATGTCTGTGTGGCAGCGAATGCAGTTCCAAGGGGCAGTGAAAACCAGCTTCAGCATTCGGTGCTGGCAGCTTTCGTGTGGGCGCAATCGCTGGACGTTTCGAATTTGGTAGCGGGGCTCTGCGAGAGACACATACACAGTGTTGCCCCATTACGAAGCAAAGCTTTTGGGGAAAGCGAATGTCTGTGTGGCAGCGAATGCAGTTCCAAGGGGCAGTGAAAACCAGCTTCAGCATTCGGTGCTGGCAGCTTTCGTGTGGGCGAAATCGCTGGACGTTTCGAATTTGGCAGCGGGGCTCTGCGAGAGACACATACACAGTGTTGCCCCATTACGAAGCAAATCTTTTGGGGAAAGCGAATGTCTGTGTGGCAGCGAATGCAGTTCCAAGGGACAGTGAAAACCAGCTACTGCATTCCGTGCTGGCAGCTTTCGTGTGGGAGAAATCGCTGGACGTTTCGAATTTGGCAGCCGGGCTCTGCGAGAGACACATACACAGTGTTGCCCCATTACGAACCAAAGCTTTTGGGGAAAGCGAATGTCTGTGTGGCAGCGAATGCAGTTCCAAGGGACAGTGAAAACCAGCTACAGCATTCCGTGCTGGCAGCTTTCGTGTGGGCGAAATCGCTGGACGTTTCAAATTTGGCAGCCGGGCTCTGCGAGAGACACATACACAGTGTTGCCCCATTACGAACCAAAGCTTTTGGGGAAAGCGAATGCCTGTGTGGCAGCGAATGCAGTTCCAAGGGACAGTGAAAACTAGCTTCAGCATTCGGTGCTGGCAGCTTTCGTGTGGGCGCAATCGCTGGACGTTTCGAATTTGGCAGCGGGGCTCTGCGAGAGACACATACACAGTGTTGCCCCATTACGAAGCAAAGCTTTTGGGGAAAGCGAATGTCTGTGTGGCAGCGAATGCAGTTCCAAGGGACAGTGAAAACCAGCTACAGCATTCCGTGCTGGCAGCTTTCGTGTGGGCGCAATCGCTGGACGTTTCGAATTTGGCAGCCGGGCTCTGCGAGAGACACATACACAGTGTTGCCCCATTACCAAGCAAAGCTTTTTGGGAAAGCGAATGTCTGTGTGGCAGCGAATGCAGTTCCAAGGGGCAGTGAAAACCAGCTACTGCATTTCGTGCTGGCAGCTTTCGTGTGGGCGAAATCGCTGGACGTTTCGAATTTCGCAGCGGGGCTCTGCGAGAGACACATACACAGTGTTGACCCTTTACCAAGCAAAGCTTTTGGGGAAAGCGAATGTCTGTGTGGCAGCGAATGCAGTTCCAAGGGGCAGTGAAAACCAGCTTCAGCATTCGGTGCTGGCAGCTTTCGTGTGGGCGCAATCGCTGGACGTTTCGAATTTGGTAGCGGGGCTCTGCGAGAGACACATACACAGTGTTGCCCCATTACCAAGCAAAGCTTTTGGGGAAAGCGAATGTCTGTGTGGCAGCGAATGCAGTTCCAAGGGACAGTGAAAACCAGCTACAGCATTCCGTGCTGGCAGATTTCGTGTGGGCGCAATCGCTGGACGTTTCGAATTTGGCAGCCGGGCTCTGCGAGAGACACATACACAGTGTTGCCCCATTACCAAGCAAAGCTTTTGGGGAAAGCGAATGTCTGTGTGGCAGCGAATGCAGTTCCAAGGGACAGTGAAAACCAGCTACGGCATTTCGTGCTGGCAGCTTTCGTGTGGGCGAAATCGCTGGACGTTTCGAATTTGGTAGCGGGGCTCTGCGAGAGACACATACACAGTGTTGCCCCATTACGAAGCAAAGCTTTTGGGGAAAGCGAATGTCTGTGTGGCAGCGAATGCAGTTCCAAGGGGCAGTGAAAACCAGCTTCAGCATTCGGTGCTGGCAGCTTTCGTGTGGGCGAAATCGCTGGACGTTTCGAATTTGGCAGCGGGGCTCTGCGAGAGACACATACACAGTGTTCCCCATTACGAAGCAAAGCTTTTGGGGAAAGCGAATGTCTGTGTGGCAGCGAATGCAGTTCCAAGGGACAGTGAAAACCAGCTACTGCATTCCGTGCTGGCAGCTTTCGTGTGGGAGAAATCGCTGGACGTTTCGAATTTGGCAGCCGGGCTCTGCGAGAGACACATACACAGTGTTGCCCCATTACGAACCAAAGCTTTTGGGGAAAGCGAATGTCTGTGTGGCAGCGAATGCAGTTCCAAGGGGCAGTGAAAACCAGCTTCAGCATTCGGTGCTGGCAGCTTTCGTGTGGGCGCAATCGCTGGACGTTTCGAATTTGGTAGCGGTGCTCTGCGAGAGACACATACACAGTGTTGCCCCATTACCAAGCAAAGCTTTTGGGGAAAGCGAATGTCTGTGTGGCAGCGAATGCAGTTCCAAGGGGCAGTGAAAACCAGCTTCAGCATTCCGTGCTGGCAGCTTTCGTGTGGGAGAAATCGCTGGACGTTTCGAATTTGGCAGCGGGGCTCTGCGAGAGACACATACACAGTGTTGCCCCATTACCAAGCAAAGCTTTTGGGGAAAGCGAATGTCTGTGTGGCAGCGAATGCAGTTCCAAGGGACAGTGCAAACCAGCTACAGCATTCCGTGCTGGCAGCTTTCGTGTGGGAGAAATCGCTGGACATTTCGAATTTGGCAGCCGGGCTCTGCGAGAGACACATACACAGTGTTGCCCCATTACGAAGCAAAGCTTTTGGGGAAAGCGAATGTCTGTGTGGCAGCGAATGCAGTTCCAAGGGACAGTGAAAACCAGCTACTGAATTCCGTGCTGGCAGCTTTCGTGTGGGAGAAATCGCTGGACGTTTCGAATTTGGCAGCCGGGCTCTGCGAGAGACACATACACAGTGTTGCCCCATTACGAACCAAAGCTTTTGGGGAAAGCGAATGTCTGTGTGGCAGCGAATGCAGTTCCAAGGGACAGTGAAAACCAGCTACAGCATTCCGTGCTGGCAGCTTTCGTGTGGGCGAAATCGCTGGACGTTTCAAATTTGGCAGCCGGGCTCTGCGAGAGACACATACACAGTGTTGCCCCATTACGAACCAAAGCTTTTGGGGAAAGCGAATGCCTGTGTGGCAGCGAATGCAGTTCCAAGGGACAGTGAAAACTAGCTTCAGCATTCGGTGCTGGCAGCTTTCGTGTGGGCGCAATCGCTGGACGTTTCGAATTTGGCAGCGGGGCTCTGCGAGAGACACATACACAGTGTTGCCCCATTACGAAGCAAAGCTTTTGGGGAAAGCGAATGTCTGTGTGGCAGCGAATGCAGTTCCAAGGGACAGTGAAAACCAGCTACAGCATTCCGTGCTGGCAGCTTTCGTGTGGGCGCAATCGCTGGACGTTTCGAATTTGGCAGCCGGGCTCTGCGAGAGACACATACACAGTGTTGCCCCATTACCAAGCAAAGCTTTTGGGGAAAGCGAATGTCTGTGTGGCAGCGAATGCAGTTCCAAGGGACAGTGCAAACCAGCTACTGCATTCGGTGCTGGCAGCTTTCGTGTGGGCGAAATCGCTGGACGTTTCGAATTTGGCAGCGGGGCTCTGCGAGAGACACATACACAGTGTTCCCCATTACGAAGCAAAGCTTTTGGGGAAAGCGAATGTCTGTGTGGCAGCGAATGCAGTTCCAAGGGACAGTGAAAACCAGCTACTGCATTCCGTGCTGGCAGCTTTCGTGTGGGAGAAATCGCTGGACGTTTCGAATTTGGCAGCCGGGCTCTGCGAGAGACACATACACAGTGTTGCCCCATTACGAACCAAAGCTTTTGGGGAAAGCGAATGTCTGTGTGGCAGCGAATGCAGTTCCAAGGGACAGTGAAAACCAGCTTCAGCATTCCGTGCTGGCAGCTTTCGTGTGGGCGAAATCGCTGGACGTTTCGAATTTGGCAGCCGGGCTCTGCGAGAGACACATACACAGTGTTGCCCCATTACGAACCAAAGCTTTTGGGGAAAGCGAATGCCTGTGTGGCAGCGAATGCAGTTCCAAGGGACAGTGAAAACTAGCTTCAGCATTCGGTGCTGGCAGCTTTCGTGTGGGCGCAATCGCTGGACGTTTCGAATTTGGCAGCGGGGCTCTGCGAGAGACACATACACAGTGTTGCCCCTTTACGAACCAAAGCTTTTGGGGAAAGCGAATGTCTGTGTGGCAGCGAATGCAGTTCCAAGGGACAGTGAAAACCAGCTACAGCATTCCGTGCTGGCAGCTTTCGTGTGGGCGCAATCGCTGGACGTTTCGAATTTGGCAGCGGGGCTCTGCGAGAGACACATACACAGTGTTTCCCCATTACGAAGCAAAGCTTTTGGGGAAAGCGAATGTCTGTGTGGCAGCGAATGCAGTTCCAAGGGACAGTGAAAACCAGCTTCAGCATTCCGTGCTGGCAGCTTTCGTGTGGGCGCAATCGCTGGACGTTTCGAATTTGGCAGCCGGGCTCTGCGAGAGACACATACACAGTGTTGCCCCATTACCAAGCAAAGCTTTTGGGGAAAGCGAATGTCTGTGTGGCAGCGAATGCAGTTCCAAGGGACAGTGCAAACCAGCTACTGCATTCGGTGCTGGCAGCTTTCGTGTGGGCGAAATCGCTGGACGTTTCGAATTTGGCAGCGGGGCTCTGCGAGAGACACATACACAGTGTTCCCCATTACGAAGCAAAGCTTTTGGGGAAAGCGAATGTCTGTGTGGCAGCGAATGCAGTTCCAAGGGACAGTGAAAACCAGCTACTGCATTCCGTGCTGGCAGCTTTCGTGTGGGAGAAATCGCTGGACGTTTCGAATTTGGCAGCCGGGCTCTGCGAGAGACACATACACAGTGTTGCCCCATTACGAACCAAAGCTTTTGGGGAAAGCGAATGTCTGTGTGGCAGCGAATGCAGTTCCAAGGGACAGTGAAAACCAGCTTCAGCATTCCGTGCTGGCAGCTTTCGTGTGGGCGAAATCGCTGGACGTTTCGAATTTGGCAGCCGGGCTCTGCGAGAGACACATACACAGTGTTGCCCCATTACGAACCAAAGCTTTTGGGGAAAGCGAATGCCTGTGTGGCAGCGAATGCAGTTCCAAGGGACAGTGAAAACTAGCTTCAGCATTCGGTGCTGGCAGCTTTCGTGTGGGCGCAATCGCTGGACGTTTCGAATTTGGCAGCGGGGCTCTGCGAGAGACACATACACAGTGTTGCCCCTTTACGAACCAAAGCTTTTGGGGAAAGCGAATGTCTGTGTGGCAGCGAATGCAGTTCCAAGGGACAGTGAAAACCAGCTACAGCATTCCGTGCTGGCAGCTTTCGTGTGGGCGCAATCGCTGGACGTTTCGAATTTGGCAGCGGGGCTCTGCGAGAGACACATACACAGTGTTTCCCCATTACGAAGCAAAGCTTTTGGGGAAAGCGAATGTCTGTGTGGCAGCGAATGCAGTTCCAAGGGACAGTGAAAACCAGCTTCAGCATTCGGTGCTGGCAGCTTTCGTGTGGGCGCAATCGCTGGACGTTTCGAATTTGGTAGCGGGGCTCTGCGAGAGACACATACACATTGTTGCCCCATTACGAAGCAAAGCTTTTGGGGAAAGCGAATGTCTGTGTGGCAGCGAATGCAGTTCCAAGGGACAGTGAAATCCAGCTTCAGCATTCGGTGCTGGCAGCTTTCGTGTGGGAGAAATCGCTGGACGTTTCGAATTTGGCAGCGGGGCTCTGCGAGAGACACATACACAGTGTTGCCCCATTACGAAGCAAAGCTTTTGGGGAAAGCGAATGTCTGTGTGGCAGCGAATGCAGTTCCAAGGGACAGTGAAAACCAGCTGCAGCATTCCGTGCTGGCAGCTTTCGTGTGGGCGCAATCGCTGGACGTTTCGAATTTGGCAGCCGGGCTCTGCGAGAGACACATACACAGTGTTGCCCCATTACGAAGCAAAGCTTTTGGGGAAAGCGAATGTCTGTGTGGCAGCGAATGCAGTTCCAAGGGACAGTGAAAACCAGCTACAGCATTCCGTGCTGGCAGCTTTCGTGTGGGCGCAATCGCTGGACGTTTCGAATTTGGTAGCGGTGCTCTGCGAGAGACACATACACAGTGTTGCCCCATTACCAAGCAAAGCTTTTGGGGAAAGCGAATGTCTGTGTGGCAGCGAATGCAGTTCCAAGGGGCAGTGAAAACCAGCTTCAGCATTCGGTGCTGGCGGCTTTCGTGTGGGAGAAATCGCTGGACGTTTCGAATTTGGCAGCGGGGCTCTGCGAGAGACACATACACAGTGTTGCCCCATTACCAAGCAAAGCTTTTGGGGAAAGCGAATGTCTGTGTGGCAGCGAATGCAGTTCCAAGGGACAGTGCAAACCAGCTACAGCATTCCGTGCTGGCAGCTTTCGTGTGGGAGAAATCGCTGGACATTTCGAATTTGGCAGCCGGGCTCTGCGAGAGACACATACACAGTGTTGCCCCATTACGAAGCAAAGCTTTTGGGGAAAGCGAATGTCTGTGTGGCAGCGAATGCAGTTCCAAGGGACAGTGAAAACCAGCTACTGCATTCCGTGCTGGCAGCTTTCGTGTGGGAGAAATCGTTGGACGTTTCGAATTTGGCAGCCGGGCTCTGCGAGAGACACATACACAGTGTTGCCCCATTACCAAGCAAAGCTTTTGGGGAAAGCGAATGTCTGTGTGGCAGCGAATGCAGTTCCAAGGGGCAGTGAAAACCAGCTACTGCATTTCGTGCTGGCAGCTTTCGTGTGGGCGAAATCGCTGGACGTTTCGAATTTGGCAGCGGGGCTCTGCGAGAGACACATACACAGTGTTGCCCCATTACGAAGCAAAGCTTTTGGGGAAAGCGAATGTCTGTGTGGCAGCGAATGCAGTTCCAAGGGGCAGTGAAAACCAGCTTCAGCATTCGGTGCTGGCAGCTTTCGTGTGGGCGCAATCGCTGGACGTTTCGAATTTGGTAGCGGGGCTCTGCGAGAGACACATACACAGTGTTGCCCCATTACCAAGCAAAGCTTTTGGGGAAAGCGAATGTCTGTGTGGCAGCGAATGCAGTTCCAAGGGACAGTGAAAACCAGCTACAGCATTCGGTGCTGGCAGCTTTCGTGTGGGCGCAATCGCTGGACGTTTCGAATTTGGCAGCCGGGCTCTGCGAGAGACACATACACAGTGTTGCCCCATTACCAAGCAAAGCTTTTGGGGAAAGCGAATGTCTGTGTGGCAGCGAATGCAGTTCCAAGGGACAGTGAAAACCAGCTACGGCATTTCGTGCTGGCAGCTTTCGTGTGGGCGAAATCGCTGGACGTTTCGAATTTGGCAGCGGGGCTCTGCGAGAGACACATACACAGTGTTGCCCCATTACGAAGCAAAGCTTTTGGGGAAAGCGAATGTCTGTGTGGCAGCGAATGCAGTTCCAAGGGGCAGTGAAAACCAGCTTCAGCATTCGGTGCTGGCAGCTTTCGTGTGGGCGCAATCTCTGGACGTTTCGAATTTGGTAGCGGGGCTCTGCGAGAGACACATACACAGTGTTGCCCCATTACGAAGCAAAGCTTTTGGGGAAAGCGAATGTCTGTGTGGCAGCGAATGCAGTTCCAAGGGGCAGTGAAAACCAGCTTCAGCATTCGGTGCTGGCAGCTTTCGTGTGGGCGAAATCGCTGGACGTTTCGAATTTGGCAGCCGGGCTCTGCGAGAGTCACATACACAGTGTTCCCCATTACGAAGCAAAGCTTTTGGGGAAAGCGAATGTCTGTGTGGCAGCGAATGCAGTTCCAAGGGACAGTGAAAACCAGCTACTGCATTCCGTGCTGGCAGCTTTCGTGTGGGAGAAATCGCTGGACGTTTCGAATTTGGCAGTCGGGCTCTGCGAGAGACACATACACAGTGTTGCCCCATTACCAAGCAAAGCTTTTGGGGAAAGCGAATGTCTGTGTGGCAGCGAATGCAGTTCCAAGGGACAGTGAAAACCAGCTACTGCATTCCGTGCTGGCAGCTTTCGTGTGGGCGCAATCGCTGGACGTTTCGAATTTGGCAGCGGGGCTCTGCGAGAGACACATACACAGTGTTGCCCCATTACGAAGCAAAGCTTTTGGGGAAAGCGAATGTCTGTGTGGCAGCGAATGCAGTTCCAAGGGACAGTGAAAACCAGCTACTGCATTCCGTGCTGGCAGCTTTCGTGTGGGAGAAATCGCTGGACGTTTCGAATTTGGCAGCCGGGCTCTGCGAGAGACACATACACAGTGTTGCCCCATTACGAAGCAAAGCTTTTGGGGAAAGCGAATGTCTGTGTGGCAGCGAATGCAGTTCCAAGGGGCAGTGAAAACCAGCTTCAGCATTCGGTGCTGGCAGCTTTCGTGTGGGAGAAATCGCTGGACGTTTCGAATTTGGCAGCGGGGCTCTGCGAGAGACACATACACAGTGTTGCCCCATTACCAAGCAAAGCTTTTGGGGAAAGCGAATGTCTGTGTGGCAGCGAATGCAGTTCCAAGGGACAGTGCAAACCAGCTACAGCATTCCGTGCTGGCAGCTTTCGTGTGGGAGAAATCGCTGGACATTTCGAATTTGGCAGCCGGGCTCTGCGAGAGACACATACACAGTGTTGCCCCATTACGAAGCAAAGCTTTTGGGGAAAGCGAATGTCTGTGTGGCAGCGAATGCAGTTCCAAGGGACAGTGAAAACCAGCTACTGCATTCCGTGCTGGCAGCTTTCGTGTGGGAGAAATCGCTGGACGTTTCGAATTTGGCAGCCGGGCTCTGCGAGAGACACATACACAGTGTTGCCCCATTACGAACCAAAGCTTTTGGGGAAAGCAAATGTCTGTGTGGCAGCGAATGCAGTTCCAAGGGGCAGTGAAAACCAGCTACAGCATTCCGTGCTGGCAGCTTTCGTGTGGGCGAAATCGCTGGACGTTTCAAATTTGGCAGCCGGGCTCTGCGAGAGACACATACACAGTGTTGCCCCATTACGAACCAAAGCTTTTGGGGAAAGCGAATGCCTGTGTGGCAGCGAATGCAGTTCCAAGGGACAGTGAAAACTAGCTTCAGCATTCGGTGCTGGCAGCTTTCGTGTGGGCGCAATCGCTGGACGTTTCGAATTTGGCAGCGGGGCTCTGCGAGAGACACATACACAGTGTTGCCCCATTACGAAGCAAAGCTTTTGGGGAAAGCGAATGTCTGTGTGGCAGCGAATGCAGTTCCAAGGGACAGTGAAAACCAGCTACAGCATTCCGTGCTGGCAGCTTTCGTGTGGGCGCAATCGCTGGACGTTTCGAATTTGGCAGCGGGGCTCTGCGAGAGACACATACACAGTGTTGCCCCATTACCAAGCAAAGCTTTTGGGGAAAGCGAATGTCTGTGTGGCAGCGAATGCAGTTCCAAGGGGCAGTGAAAACCAGCTACTGCATTTCGTGCTGGCAGCTTTCGTGTGGGCGAAATCGCTGGACGTTTCGAATTTGGCAGCGGGGCTCTGCGAGAGACACATACACAGTGTTGCCCCATTACGAAGCAAAGCTTTTGGGGAAAGCGAATGTCTGTGTGGCAGCGAATGCAGTTCCAAGGGGCAGTGAAAACCAGCTTCAGCATTCGGTGCTGGCAGCTTTCGTGTGGGCGAAATCGCTGGACGTTTCGAATTTGGTAGCGGTGCTCTGCGAGAGACACATACACAGTGTTGCCCCATTACGAAGCAAAGCTTTTGGGGAAAGCGAATGTCTGTGTGGCAGCGAATGCAGTTCCAAGGGACAGTGAAAACCAGCTACAGCATTCCGTGCTGGCAGCTTTCGTGTGGGCGCAATCGCTGGACGTTTCGAATTTGGCAGCCGGGCTCTGCGAGAGACACATACACAGTGTTGCCCCATTACCAAGCAAAGCTTTTGGGGAAAGCGAATGTCTGTGTGGCAGCGAATGCAGTTCCAAGGGGCAGTGAAAACCAGCTACTGCATTTCGTGCTGGCAGCTTTCGTGTGGGCGAAATCGCTGGACGTTTCGAATTTGGCAGCGGGGCTCTGCGAGAGACACATACACAGTGTTGCCCCTTTACGAAGCAAAGCTTTTGGGGAAAGCGAATGTCTGTGTGGCAGCGAATGCAGTTCCAAGGGGCAGTGAAAACCAGCTACAGCATTCCGTGCTGGCAGCTTTCGTGTGGGCGCAATCGCTGGACGTTTCGAATTTGGCAGCCGGGCTCTGCGAGAGACACATACACAGTGTTGCCCCATTACGAAGCAAAGCTTTTGGGGAAAGCGAATGTCTGTGTGGCAGCGAATGCAGTTCCAAGGGACAGTGAAAACCAGCTACGGCATTTCGTGCTGGCAGCTTTCGTGTGGGCGAAATCGCTGGACGTTTCGAATTTGGCAGCGGGGCTCTGCGAGAGACACATACACAGTGTTGCCCCATTACGAAGCAAAGCTTTTGGGGAAAGCGAATGTCTGTGTGGCAGCGAATGCAGTTCCAAGGGGCAGTGAAAACCAGCTTCAGCATTCGGTGCTGGCAGCTTTCGTGTGGGCGCAATCGCTGGACGTTTCGAATTTGGTAGCGGGGCTCTGCGAGAGACACATACACAGTGTTGCCCCATTACGAAGCAAAGCTTTTGGGGAAAGCGAATGTCTGTGTGGCAGCGAATGCAGTTCCAAGGGGCAGTGAAAACCAGCTTCAGCATTCGGTGCTGGCAGCTTTCGTGTGGGCGAAATCGCTGGACGTTTCGTATTTGGCAGCGGGGCTCTGCGAGAGACACATACACAGTGTTCCCCATTACGAAGCAAATCTTTTGGGGAAAGCGAATGTCTGTGTGGCAGCGAATGCAGTTCCAAGGGACAGTGAAAACCAGCTACTGCATTCCGTGCTGGCAGCTTTCGTGTGGGAGAAATCGCTGGACGTTTCGAATTTGGCAGCCGGGCTCTGCGAGAGACACATACACAGTGTTGCCCCATTACGAACCAAAGCTTTTGGGGAAAGCGAATGTCTGTGTGGCAGCGAATGCAGTTCCAAGGGGCAGTGAAAACCAGCTTCAGCATTCGGTGCTGGCAGCTTTCGTGTGGGCGCAATCGCTGGACGTTTCGAATTTGGTAGCGGGGCTCTGCGAGAGACACATACACAGTGTTGCCCCATTACGAAGCAAAGCTTTTGGGGAAAGCGAATGTCTGTGTGGCAGCGAATGCAGTTCCAAGGGACAGTGAAAACCAGCTTCAGCATTCCGTGCTGGCAGCTTTCGTGTGGGCGCAATCGCTGGACGTTTCGAATTTGGTAGCGGTGCTCTGCGAGAGACACATACACAGTGTTGCCCCATTACCAAGCAAAGCTTTTGGGGAAAGCGAATGTCTGTGTGGCAGCGAATGCAGTTCCAAGGGGCAGTGAAAACCAGCTTCAGCATTCGGTGCTGGCAGCTTTCGTGTGGGCGAAATCGCTGGACGTTTCGAATTTGGCAGCGGGGCTCTGCGAGAGACACATACACAGTGTTGCCCCATTACCAAGCAAAGCTTTTGGGGAAAGCGAATGTCTGTGTGGCAGCGAATGCAGTTCCAAGGGACAGTGCAAACCAGCTACAGCATTCCGTGCTGGCAGCTTTCGTGTGGGAGAAATCGCTGGACATTTCGAATTTGGCAGCCGGGCTCTGCGAGAGACACATACACAGTGTTGCCCCATTACGAACCAAAGCTTTTGGGGAAAGCGAATGTCTGTGTGGCAGCGAATGCAGTTCCAAGGGACAGTGAAAACCAGCTACTGCATTCCGTGCTGGCAGCTTTCGTGTGGGCGAAATCGCTGGACGTTTCGAATTTGGCAGCCGGGCTCTGCGAGAGACACATACACAGTGTTGCCCCTTTACGAAGCAAAGCTTTTGGGGAAAGCGAATGTCTGTGTGGCAGCGAATGCAGTTCCAAGGGACAGTGAAAACCAGCTACAGCATTCCGTGCTGGCAGCTTTCGTGTGGGCGAAATCGCTGGACGTTTCAAATTTGGCAGCCGGGCTCTGCGAGAGACACATACACAGTGTTGCCCCATTACGAACCAAAGCTTTTGGGGAAAGCGAATGCCTGTGTGGCAGCGAATGCAGTTCCAAGGGACAGTGAAAACTAGCTTCAGCATTCGGTGCTGGCAGCTTTCGTGTGGGCGAAATCGCTGGACGTTTCGAATTTGGCAGCGGGGCTCTGCGAGAGACACATACACAGTGTTGCCCCATTACGAAGCAAAGCTTTTGGGGAAAGCGAATGTCTGTGTGGCAGCGAATGCAGTTCCAAGGGACAGTGAAAACCAGCTACAGCATTCCGTGCTGGCAGCTTTCGTGTGGGCGCAATCGCTGGACGTTTCGAATTTGGCAGCGGGGCTCTGCGAGAGACACATACACAGTGTTGCCCCATTACCAAGCAAAGCTTTTGGGGAAAGCGAATGTCTGTGTGGCAGCGAATGCAGTTCCAAGGGGCAGTGAAAACCAGCTACTGCATTTCGTGCTGGCAGCTTTCGTGTGGGCGAAATCGCTGGACGTTTCGAATTTGGCAGCGGGGCTCTGCGAGAGACACATACACAGTGTTGCCCCATTACGAAGCAAAGCTTTTGGGGAAAGCGAATGTCTGTGTGGCAGCGAATGCAGTTCCAAGGGACAGTGAAAACCAGCTTCAGCATTCGGTGCTGGCAGCTTTCGTGTGGGCGCAATCGCTGGACATTTCGAATTTGGCAGCGGGGCTCTGCGAGAGACACATACACAGTTTTGACCCTTTACCAAGCAAAGCTTTTGGGGAAAGCGAATGTCTGTGTGGCAGCGAATGCAGTTCCAAGGGACAGTGAAAACCAGCTTCAGCATTCGGTGCTGGCAGCTTTCGTGTGGGCGCAATCGCTGGACGTTTCGAATTTGGTAGCGGGGCTCTGCGAGAGACACATACACAGTGTTGCCCCATTACCAAGCAAAGCTTTTGGGGAAAGCGAATGTCTGTGTGGCAGCGAATGCAGTTCCAAGGGACAGTGAAATCCAGCTTCAGCATTCGGTGCTGGCAGCTTTCGTGTGGGCGCAGTCGCTGGACGTTTCGAATTTGGCAGCCGGGCTCTGCGAGAGACACATACACAGTGTTGCCCCATTACGAAGCAAAGCTTTTGGGGAAAGCGAATGTCTGTGTGGCAGCGAATGCAGTTCCAAGGGGCAGTGAAAACCAGCTGCAGCATTCCGTGCTGGCAGCTTTCGTGTGGGAGAAATCGCTGGACGTTTCGAATTTGGCAGCGGGGCTCTGCGAGAGACACATATACAGTGTTCCCCATTACGAAGCAAAGCTTTTGGGGAAAGCGAATGTCTGTGTGGCAGCGAATGCAGTTCCAAGGGGCAGTGAAAACCAGCTACAGCATTCCGTGCTGGCAGCTTTCATGTGGGAGAAATCGCTGGACGTTTCGAATTTGGCAGCGGGGCTCTGCGAGAGACACATACACAGTGTTGCCCCATTACCAAGCAAAGCTTTTGGGGAAAGCGAATGTCTGTGTGGCAGCGAATGCAGTTCCAAGGGGCAGTGAAAACCAGCTACTGCATTCCGTGCTGGCAGCTTTCGTGTGGGCGCAATCGCTGGACGTTTCGAATTTGGCAGCCGGGCTCTGCGAGAGACACATACACAGTGTTGCCCCATTACGAAGCAAAGCTTTTGGGGAAAGCGAATGTCTGTGTGGCAGCGAATGCAGTTCCAAGGGACAGTGAAAACCAGCTACTGCATTCCGTGCTGGCAGCTTTCGTGTGGGCGAAATCGCTGGACGTTTCGAATTTGGCAGCCGGGCTCTGCGAGAGACACATACACAGTGTTGCCCCATTACGAACCAAAGCTTTTGGGGAAAGTGAATGTCTGTGTGGCAGCGAATGCAGTTCCAAGGGGCAGTGAAAACCAGCTTCAGCATTCGGTGCTGGCAGCTTTCGTGTGGGCGCAATCGCTGGACGTTTCGAATTTGGTAGCGGGGCTCTGCGAGAGACACATACACAGTGTTGCCCCATTACGAAGCAAAGCTTTTGGGGAAAGCGAATGTCTGTGTGGCAGCGAATGCAGTTCCAAGGGACAGTGAAAACCAGCTACAGCATTCCGTGCTGGCAGCTTTCGTGTGGGCGCAATCGCTGGACGTTTCGAATTTGGTAGCGGTGCTCTGCGAGAGACACATACACAGTGTTGCCCCATTACGAAGCAAAGCTTTTGGGGAAAGCGAATGTCTGTGTGGCAGCGAATGCAGTTCCAAGGGGCAGTGAAAACCAGCTTCAGCATTCGGTGCTGGCAGCTTTCGTGTGGGCGCAATCGCTGGACGTTTCGAATTTGGTAGCGGGGCTCTGCGAGAGACACATACACAGTGTTGCCCCATTACGAAGCAAAGCTTTTGGGGAAAGCGAATGTCTGTGTGGCAGCGAATGCAGTTCCAAGGGACAGTGCAAACCAGCTACAGCATTCCGTGCTGGCAGCTTTCGTGTGGGAGAAATCGCTGGACATTTCGAATTTGGCAGCCGGGCTCTGCGAGAGACACATACACAGTGTTCCCCATTACGAAGCAAAGCTTTTGGGGAAAGCGAATGTCTGTGTGGCAGCGAATGCAGTTCCAAGGGACAGTGAAAACCAGCTACTGCATTCCGTGCTGGCAGCTTTCGTGTGGGCGAAATCGCTGGACGTTTCGAATTTGGCAGCCGGGCTCTGCGAGAGACACATACACAGTGTTGCCCCATTACGAACCAAAGCTTTTGGGGAAAGCGAATGTCTGTGTGGCAGCGAATGCAGTTCCAAGGGACAGTGAAAACCAGCTACAGCATTCCGTGCTGGCAGCTTTCGTGTGGGCGCAATCGCTGGACGTTTCGAATTTGGCAGCCGGGCTCTGCGAGAGACACATACACAGTGTTGCCCCATTACGAACCAAAGCTTTTGGGGAAAGCGAATGCCTGTGTGGCAGCGAATGCAGTTCCAAGGGACAGTGAAAACTAGCTTCAGCATTCGGTGCTGGCAGCTTTCGTGTGGGCGCAATCGCTGGACCTTTCGAATTTGGCAGCCGGGCTCTGCGAGAGACACATACACAGTGTTGCCCCATTACGAAGCAAAGCTTTTGGGGAAAGCGAATGTCTGTGTGGCAGCGAATGCAGTTCCAAGGGGCAGTGAAAACCAGCTTCAGCATTCGGTGCTGGCTGCTTTCGTGTGGGCGAAATCGCTGGACGTTTCGAATTTGGCAGCCGGGCTCTGCGAGAGACACATACACAGTGTTGCCCCTTTACGAAGCAAAGCTTTTGGGGAAAGCGAATGTCTGTGTGGCAGCGAATGCAGTTCCAAGGGACAGTGAAAACCAGCTTCAGCATTCGGTGCTGGCAGCTTTCGTGTGGGCGCAATCGCTGGACGTTTCGAATTTGGCAGCGGGGCTCTGCGAGAGACACATACACAGTGTTGCCCCATTACGAAGCAAAGCTTTTGGGGAAAGCGAATGTCTGTGTGGCAGCGAATGCAGTTCCAAGGGACAGTGAAAACCAGCTACAGCATTCCGTGCTGGCAGCTTTCGTGTGGGCGCAATCGCTGGACGTTTCGAATTTGGCAGCCGGGCTCTGCGAGAGACACATACACAGTGTTGCCCCATTACCAAGCAAAGCTTTTGGGGAAAGCGAATGTCTGTGTGGCAGCGAATGCAGTTCCAAGGGACAGTGAAAACCAGTTACTGCATTCCGTGCTGGCAGCTTTCGTGTGGGAGAAATCGCTGGACGTTTCGAATTTGGCAGCCGGGCTCTGCGAGAGACACATACACAGTGTTGCCCCATTACGAAGCAAAGCTTTTGGGGAAAGCGAATGTCTGTGTGGCAGCGAATGCAGTTCCAAGGGGCAGTGAAAACCAGCTACAGCATTCCGTGCTGGCAGCTTTCGTGTGGGCGAAATCGCTGGACGTTTCGAATTTGGCAGCCGGGCTCTGCGAGAGACACATACACAGTGTTGCCCCATTACGAAACAAAGCTATTGGGGAAAGCGAATGCCTGTGTGGCAGCGAATGCAGTTCCAAGGGACAGTGAAAACTAGCTTCAGCATTCGGTGCTGGCAGCTTTCGTGTGGGCGCAATCGCTGGACGTTTCGAATTTGGCAGCCGGGCTCTGCGAGAGACACATACACAGTGTTGCCCCATTACGAAGCAAAGCTTTTGGGGAAAGCGAATGTCTGTGTGGCAGCGAATGCAGTTCCAAGGGACAGTGAAAACCAGCTACAGCATTCCGTGCTGGCAGCTTTCGTGTGGGCGCAATCGCTGGACGTTTCGAATTTGGTAGCGGTGCTCTGCGAGAGACACATACACAGTGTTGCCCCATTACCAAGCAAAGCTTTTGGGGAAAGCGAATGTCTGTGTGGCAGCGAATGCAGTTCCAAGGGACAGTGCAAACCAGCTACAGCATTCCGTGCTGGCAGCTTTCGTGTGGGAGAAATCGCTGGACATTTCGAATTTGGCAGCCGGGCTCTGCGAGAGACACATACACAGTGTTGCCCCATTACGAAGCAAAGCTTTTGGGGAAAGCGAATGTCTGTGTGGCAGCGAATGCAGTTCCAAGGGACAGTGAAAACCAGCTACTGCATTCCGTGCTGGCAGCTTTCGTGTGGGAGAAATCGTTGGACGTTTCGAATTTGGCAGCCGGGCTCTGCGAGAGACACATACACAGTGTTGCCCCATTACGAACCAAAGCTTTTGGGGAAAGCGAATGTCTGTGTGGCAGCGAATGCAGTTCCAAGGGACAGTGAAAACCAGCTACAGCATTCCGTGCTGGCAGCTTTCGTGTGGGCGAAATCGCTGGACGTTTCAAATTTGGCAGCCGGGCTCTGCGAGAGACACATACACAGTGTTGCCCCATTACGAACCAAAGCTTTTGGGGAAAGCGAATGCCTGTGTGGCAGCGAATGCAGTTCCAAGGGACAGTGAAAACTAGCTTCAGCATTCGGTGCTGGCAGCTTTCGTGTGGGCGCAATCGCTGGACGTTTCGAATTTGGCAGCGGGGCTCTGCGAGAGACACATACACAGTGTTGCCCCATTACGAAGCAAAGCTTTTGGGGAAAGCGAATGTCTGTGTGGCAGCGAATGCAGTTCCAAGGGGCAGTGAAAACCAGCTTCAGCATTCGGTGCTGGCAGCTTTCGTGTGGGCGAAATCGCTGGACGTTTCGAATTTGGTAGCGGGGCTCTGCGAGAGACACATACACAGTGTTGCCCCATTACCAAGCAAAGCTTTTGGGGAAAGCGAATGTCTGTGTGGCAGCGAATGCAGTTCCAAGGGACAGTGAAAACCAGCTACAGCATTCCGTGCTGGCAGCTTTCGTGTGGGCGCAATCGCTGGACGTTTCGAATTTGGCAGCCGGGCTCTGCGAGAGACACATACACAGTGTTGCCCCATTACCAAGCAAAGCTTTTGGGGAAAGCGAATGTCTGTGTGGCAGCGAATGCAGTTCCAAGGGACAGTGAAAACCAGCTACGGCATTTCGTGCTGGCAGCTTTCGTGTGGGCGAAATCGCTGGACGTTTCGAATTTGGCAGCGGGGCTCTGCGAGAGACACATACACAGTGTTGCCCCATTATGAAGCAAAGCTTTTGGGGAAAGCGAATGTCTGTGTGGCAGCGAATGCAGTTCCAAGGGGCAGTGAAAACCAGCTTCAGCATTCGGTGCTGGCAGCTTTCGTGTGGGCGCAATCTCTGGACGTTTCGAATTTGGTAGCGGGGCTCTGCGAGAGACACATACACAGTGTTGCCCCATTACGAAGCAAAGCTTTTGGGGAAAGCGAATGTCTGTGTGGCAGCGAATGCAGTTCCAAGGGGCAGTGAAAACCAGCTTCAGCATTCGGTGCTGGCAGCTTTCGTGTGGGCGAAATCGCTGGACGTTTCGAATTTGGCAGCCGGGCTCTGCGAGAGTCACATACACAGTGTTCCCCATTACGAAGCAAAGCTTTTGGGGAAAGCGAATGTCTGTGTGGCAGCGAATGCAGTTCCAAGGGACAGTGAAAACCAGCTACTGCATTCCGTGCTGGCAGCTTTCGTGTGGGAGAAATCGCTGGACGTTTCGAATTTGGCAGTCGGGCTCTGCGAGAGACACATACACAGTGTTGCCCCATTACCAAGCAAAGCTTTTGGGGAAAGCGAATGTCTGTGTGGCAGCGAATGCAGTTCCAAGGGACAGTGAAAACCAGCTACTGCATTCCGTGCTGGCAGCTTTCGTGTGGGCGCAATCGCTGGACGTTTCGAATTTGGCAGCGGGGCTCTGCGAGAGACACATACACAGTGTTGCCCCATTACGAAGCAAAGCTTTTGGGGAAAGCGAATGTCTGTGTGGCAGCGAATGCAGTTCCAAGGGACAGTGAAAACCAGCTACTGCATTCCGTGCTGGCAGCTTTCGTGTGGGAGAAATCGCTGGACGTTTCGAATTTGGCAGCCGGGCTCTGCGAGAGACACATACACAGTGTTGCCCCATTACGAACCAAAGCTTTTGGGGAAAGCGAATGTCTGTGTGGCAGCGAATGCAGTTCCAAGGGGCAGTGAAAACCAGCTTCAGCATTCGGTGCTGGCAGCTTTCGTGTGGGAGAAATCGCTGGACGTTTCGAATTTGGCAGCGGGGCTCTGCGAGAGACACATACACAGTGTTGCCCCATTACCAAGCAAAGCTTTTGGGGAAAGCGAATGTCTGTGTGGCAGCGAATGCAGTTCCAAGGGACAGTGCAAACCAGCTACTGCATTCCGTGCTGGCAGCTTTCGTGTGGGCGCAATCGCTGGACGTTTCGAATTTGGCAGCCGGGCTCTGCGAGAGACACATACACAGTGTTGCCCCATTACGAAGCAAAGCTTTTGGGGAAAGCGAATGTCTGTGTGGCAGCGAATGCAGTTCCAAGGGACAGTGAAAACCAGCTACTGCATTCCGTGCTGGCAGCTTTCGTGTGGGAGAAATCGCTGGACGTTTCGAATTTGGCACCCGGGCTCTGCGAGAGACACATACACATTGTTGCCCCATTACGAACCAAAGCTTTTGGGGAAAGCGAATGTCTGTGTGGCAGCGAATGCAGTTCCAAGGGACAGTGAAAACCAGCTACAGCATTCCGTGCTGGCAGCTTTCGTGTGGGCGAAATCGCTGGACGTTTCAAATTTGGCAGCCGGGCTCTGCGAGAGACACATACACAGTGTTGCCCCATTACGAACCAAAGCTTTTGGGGAAAGCGAATGCCTGTGTGGCAGCGAATGCAGTTCCAAGGGACAGTGAAAACTAGCTTCAGCATTCGGTGCTGGCAGCTTTCGTGTGGGCGCAATCGCTGGACGTTTCGAATTTGGCAGCGGGGCTCTGCGAGAGACACATACACAGTGTTGCCCCATTACGAAGCAAAGCTTTTGGGGAAAGCGAATGTCTGTGTGGCAGCGAATGCAGTTCCAAGGGACAGTGAAAACCAGCTACAGCATTCCGTGCTGGCAGCTTTCGTGTGGGCGCAATCGCTGGACGTTTCGAATTTGGCAGCGGGGCTCTGCGAGAGACACATACACAGTGTTGCCCCATTACCAAGCAAAGCTTTTGGGGAAAGCGAATGTCTGTGTGGCAGCGAATGCAGTTCCAAGGGGCAGTGAAAACCAGCTACTGCATTTCGTGCTGGCAGCTTTCGTGTGGGCGAAATCGCTGGACGTTTCGAATTTGGCAGCGGGGCTCTGCGAGAGACACATACACAGTGTTGCCCCATTACGAAGCAAAGCTTTTGGGGAAAGCGAATGTCTGTGTGGCAGCGAATGCAGTTCCAAGGGGCAGTGAAAACCAGCTTCAGCATTCGGTGCTGGCAGCTTTCGTGTGGGCGAAATCGCTGGACGTTTCGAATTTGGTAGCGGTGCTCTGCGAGAGACACATACACAGTGTTGCCCCATTACGAAGCAAAGCTTTTGGGGAAAGCGAATGTCTGTGTGGCAGCGAATGCAGTTCCAAGGGACAGTGAAAACCAGCTACAGCATTCCGTGCTGGCAGCTTTCGTGTGGGCGCAATCGCTGGACGTTTCGAATTTGGCAGCCGGGCTCTGCGAGAGACACATACACAGTGTTGCCCCATTACCAAGCAAAGCTTTTGGGGAAAGCGAATGTCTGTGTGGCAGCGAATGCAGTTCCAAGGGACAGTGAAAACCAGCTACGGCATTTCGTGCTGGCAGCTTTCGTGTGGGCGAAATCGCTGGACGTTTCGAATTTGGCAGCGGGGCTCTGCGAGAGACACATACACAGTGTTGCCCCATTACGAAGCAAAGCTTTTGGGGAAAGCGAATGTCTGTGTGGCAGCGAATGCAGTTCCAAGGGACAGTGAAAACCAGCTTCAGCATTCGGTGCTGGCAGCTTTCGTGTGGGCGCAATCTCTGGACGTTTCGAATTTGGTAGCGGGGCTCTGCGAGAGACACATACACAGTGTTGCCCCATTACCAAGCAAAGCTTTTGGGGAAAGCGAATGTCTGTGTGGCAGCGAATGCAGTTCCAAGGGGCAGTGAAAACCAGCTTCAGCATTCGGTGCTGGCAGCTTTCGTGTGGGCGAAATCGCTGGACGTTTCGAATTTGGCAGCGGGGCTCTGCGAGAGACACATACACAGTGTTGCCCCATTACGAAGCAAAGCTTTTGGGGAAAGCGAATGTCTGTGTGGCAGCGAATGCAGTTCCAAGGGACAGTGAAAACCAGCTTCAGCATTCGGTGCTGGCAGCTTTCGTGTGGGCGCAATCTCTGGACGTTTCGAATTTGGTAGCGGGGCTCTGCGAGAGACACATACACAGTGTTGCCCCATTACCAAGCAAAGCTTTTGGGGAAAGCGAATGTCTGTGTGGCAGCGAATGCAGTTCCAAGGGGCAGTGAAAACCAGCTTCAGCATTCGGTGCTGGCAGCTTTCGTGTGGGCGAAATCGCTAGACGTTTCGAATTTGGCAGCGGGGCTCTGCGAGAGACACATACACAGTGTTCCCCATTACGAAGCAAAGCTTTTGGGGAAAGCGAATGTCTGTGTGGCAGCGAATGCAGTTCCAAGGGACAGTGAAAACCAGCTTCAGCATTCGGTGCTGGCAGCTTTCGTGTGGGAGAAATCGCTGGACGTTTCGAATTTGGCAGCCGGGCTCTGCGAGAGACACATACACAGTGTTGCCCCATTACGAACCAAAGCTTTTGGGGAAAGCGAATGTCTGTGTGGCAGCGAATGCAGTTCCAAGGGACAGTGAAAACCAGCTACAGCATTCCGTGCTGGCAGCTTTCGTGTGGGCGAAATCGCTGGACGTTTCGAATTTGGCAGCCGGGCTCTGCGAGAGACACATACACAGTGTTGCCCCATTACAAAGATAGCTTTTGGGGAAAGCGAATGTCTGTGTGGCAGTGAGTGCAGTTCCAAGGGACAGTGAAAACCAGCTACAGCATTCCGTGCTGGCAGCTTTCGTGTGGGCGCAATCGCTGGACGTTTCGAATTCGCAGCCTGGCTCTGCGAGAGTCACATACACAGTGTTGCCCCTTTACGAACCAAAGCTTTTGGGGAAAGCGAATGTCTGTGTGGCAGCGAATGCAGTTCCAAGGGACAGTGAAAACCAGCTACAGCATTCCGTGCTGGCAGCTTTCGTGTGGGCGCAATCGCTGGACGTTTCGAATTTGGCAGCCGGGCTCTGCGAGAGACACATACACAGTGTTGCCCCATTACGAAGCAAAGCTTTTGGGGAAAGCGAATGTCTGTGTGGCAGCGAATGCAGTTCCAAGGGGCAGTGAAAACCAGCTTCAGCATTCGGTGCTGGCAGCTTTCGTGTGGGCGCAATCGCTGGACGTTTCGAATTTGGTAGCGGTGCTCTGCGAGAGACACATACACAGTGTTGCCCCATTACCAAGCAAAGCTTTTGGGGAAAGCGAATGTCTGTGTGGCAGCGAATGCAGTTCCAAGGGACAGTGAAAACCAGCTACAGCATTCCGTGCTGGCAGCTTTCGTGTGGGAGAAATCGCTGGACATTTCGAATTTGGCAGCCGGGCTCTGCGAGAGACACATACACAGTGTTGCCCCATTACGAAGCAAAGCTTTTGGGGAAAGCGAATGTCTGTGTGGCAGCGAATGCAGTTCCAAGGGACAGTGAAAACCAGCTACTGCATTCCGTGCTGGCAGCTTTCGTGTGGGAGAAATCGCTGGACGTTTCGAATTTGGCAGCCGGGCTCTGCGAGAGACACATACACAGTGTTGCCCCATTACGAAGCAAAGCTTTTGGGGAAAGCGAATGTCTGTGTGGCAGCGAATGCAGTTCCAAGGGACAGTGAAAACCAGCTACAGCATTCCGTGCTGGCAGCTTTCGTGTGGGCGCAATCGCTGGACGTTTCGAATTTGGCAGCCGGGCTCTGCGAGAGACACATACACAGTGTTGCCCCATTACGAACCAAAGCTTTTGGGGAAAGCGAATGCCTGTGTGGCAGCGAATGCAGTTCCAAGGGACAGTGAAAACTAGCTTCAGCATTCGGTGCTGGCAGCTTTCGTGTGGGCGAAATCGCTGGACGTTTCGAATTTGGCAGCGGGGCTCTGCGAGAGACACATACACAGTGTTGCCCCATTACGAACCAAAGCTTTTGGGGAAAGCGAATGTCTGTGTGGCAGCGAATGCAGTTCCAAGGGACAGTGAAAACCAGCTACAGCATTCCGTGCTGGCAGCTTTCGTGTGGGCGCAATCGCTGGACGTTTCGAATTTGGCAGCGGGGCTCTGCGAGAGACACATACACAGTGTTGCCCCATTACCAAGCAAAGCTTTTGGGGAAAGCGAATGTCTGTGTGGCAGCGAATGCAGTTCCAAGGGGCAGTGAAAACCAGCTACTGCATTTCGTGCTGGCAGCTTTCGTGTGGGCGAAATCGCTGGACGTTTCGAATTTGGCAGCGGGGCTCTGCGAGAGACACATACACAGTGTTGCCCCATTACGAAGCAAAGCTTTTGGGGAAAGCGAATGTCTGTGTGGCAGCGAATGCAGTTCCAAGGGACAGTGAAAACCAGCTTCAGCATTCGGTGCTGGCAGCTTTCGTGTGGGCGCAATCGCTGGACATTTCGAATTTGGCAGCGGGGCTCTGCGAGAGACACATACACAGTTTTGACCCTTTACCAAGCAAAGCTTTTGGGGAAAGCGAATGTCTGTGTGGCAGCGAATGCAGTTCCAAGGGACAGTGAAAACCAGCTTCAGCATTCGGTGCTGGCAGCTTTCGTGTGGGCGCAATCGCTGGACGTTTCGAATTTGGTAGCGGGGCTCTGCGAGAGACACATACACAGTGTTGCCCCATTACCAAGCAAAGCTTTTGGGGAAAGCGAATGTCTGTGTGGCAGCGAATGCAGTTCCAAGGGACAGTGAAATCCAGCTTCAGCATTCGGTGCTGGCAGCTTTCGTGTGGGCGCAGTCGCTGGACGTTTCGAATTTGGCAGCCGGGCTCTGCGAGAGACACATACACAGTGTTGCCCCATTACCAAGCAAAGCTTTTGGGGAAAGCGAATGTCTGTGTGGCAGCGAATGCAGTTCCAAGGGGCAGTGAAAACCAGCTGCAGCATTCCGTGCTGGCAGCTTTCGTGTGGGAGAAATCGCTGGACGTTTCGAATTTGGCAGCGGGGCTCTGCGAGAGACACATATACAGTGTTCCCCATTACGAAGCAAAGCTTTTGGGGAAAGCGAATGTCTGTGTGGCAGCGAATGCAGTTCCAAGGGGCAGTGAAAACCAGCTACAGCATTCCGTGCTGGCAGCTTTCATGTGGGAGAAATCGCTGGACGTTTCGAATTTGGCAGCGGGGCTCTGCGAGAGACACATACACAGTGTTGCCCCATTACCAAGCAAAGCTTTTGGGGAAAGCGAATGTCTGTGTGGCAGCGAATGCAGTTCCAAGGGGCAGTGAAAACCAGCTACTGCATTCCGTGCTGGCAGCTTTCGTGTGGGCGCAATCGCTGGACGTTTCGAATTTGGCAGCCGGGCTCTGCGAGAGACACATACACAGTGTTGCCCCATTACGAAGCAAAGCTTTTGGGGAAAGCGAATGTCTGTGTGGCAGCGAATGCAGTTCCAAGGGACAGTGAAAACCAGCTACTGCATTCCGTGCTGGCAGCTTTCGTGTGGGCGAAATCGCTGGACGTTTCGAATTTGGCAGCCGGGCTCTGCGAGAGACACATACACAGTGTTGCCCCATTACGAACCAAAGCTTTTGGGGAAAGTGAATGTCTGTGTGGCAGCGAATGCAGTTCCAAGGGGCAGTGAAAACCAGCTTCAGCATTCGGTGCTGGCAGCTTTCGTGTGGGCGCAATCGCTGGACGTTTCGAATTTGGTAGCGGGGCTCTGCGAGAGACACATACACAGTGTTGCCCCATTACGAAGCAAAGCTTTTGGGGAAAGCGAATGTCTGTGTGGCAGCGAATGCAGTTCCAAGGGACAGTGAAAACCAGCTACAGCATTCCGTGCTGGCAGCTTTCGTGTGGGCGCAATCGCTGGACGTTTCGAATTTGGTAGCGGTGCTCTGCGAGAGACACATACACAGTGTTGCCCCATTACGAAGCAAAGCTTTTGGGGAAAGCGAATGTCTGTGTGGCAGCGAATGCAGTTCCAAGGGGCAGTGAAAACCAGCTTCAGCATTCGGTGCTGGCAGCTTTCGTGTGGGCGCAATCGCTGGACGTTTCGAATTTGGTAGCGGGGCTCTGCGAGAGACACATACACAGTGTTGCCCCATTACGAAGCAAAGCTTTTGGGGAAAGCGAATGTCTGTGTGGCAGCGAATGCAGTTCCAAGGGACAGTGCAAACCAGCTACAGCATTCCGTGCTGGCAGCTTTCGTGTGGGAGAAATCGCTGGACATTTCGAATTTGGCAGCCGGGCTCTGCGAGAGACACATACACAGTGTTCCCCATTACGAAGCAAAGCTTTTGGGGAAAGCGAATGTCTGTGTGGCAGCGAATGCAGTTCCAAGGGACAGTGAAAACCAGCTACTGCATTCCGTGCTGGCAGCTTTCGTGTGGGCGAAATCGCTGGACGTTTCGAATTTGGCAGCCGGGCTCTGCGAGAGACACATACACAGTGTTGCCCCATTACGAACCAAAGCTTTTGGGGAAAGCGAATGTCTGTGTGGCAGCGAATGCAGTTCCAAGGGACAGTGAAAACCAGCTACAGCATTCCGTGCTGGCAGCTTTCGTGTGGGCGCAATCGCTGGACGTTTCGAATTTGGCAGCCGGGCTCTGCGAGAGACACATACACAGTGTTGCCCCATTACGAACCAAAGCTTTTGGGGAAAGCGAATGCCTGTGTGGCAGCGAATGCAGTTCCAAGGGACAGTGAAAACTAGCTTCAGCATTCGGTGCTGGCAGCTTTCGTGTGGGCGCAATCGCTGGACCTTTCGAATTTGGCAGCCGGGCTCTGCGAGAGACACATACACAGTGTTGCCCCATTACGAAGCAAAGCTTTTGGGGAAAGCGAATGTCTGTGTGGCAGCGAATGCAGTTCCAAGGGGCAGTGAAAACCAGCTTCAGCATTCGGTGCTGGCTGCTTTCGTGTGGGCGAAATCGCTGGACGTTTCGAATTTGGCAGCCGGGCTCTGCGAGAGACACATACACAGTGTTGCCCCTTTACGAAGCAAAGCTTTTGGGGAAAGCGAATGTCTGTGTGGCAGCGAATGCAGTTCCAAGGGACAGTGAAAACCAGCTTCAGCATTCGGTGCTGGCAGCTTTCGTGTGGGCGCAATCGCTGGACGTTTCGAATTTGGCAGCGGGGCTCTGCGAGAGACACATACACAGTGTTGCCCCATTACGAAGCAAAGCTTTTGGGGAAAGCGAATGTCTGTGTGGCAGCGAATGCAGTTCCAAGGGACAGTGAAAACCAGCTACAGCATTCCGTGCTGGCAGCTTTCGTGTGGGCGCAATCGCTGGACGTTTCGAATTTGGCAGCCGGGCTCTGCGAGAGACACATACACAGTGTTGCCCCATTACCAAGCAAAGCTTTTGGGGAAAGCGAATGTCTGTGTGGCAGCGAATGCAGTTCCAAGGGACAGTGAAAACCAGTTACTGCATTCCGTGCTGGCAGCTTTCGTGTGGGAGAAATCGCTGGACGTTTCGAATTTGGCAGCCGGGCTCTGCGAGAGACACATACACAGTGTTGCCCCATTACGAAGCAAAGCTTTTGGGGAAAGCGAATGTCTGTGTGGCAGCGAATGCAGTTCCAAGGGGCAGTGAAAACCAGCTACAGCATTCCGTGCTGGCAGCTTTCGTGTGGGCGAAATCGCTGGACGTTTCGAATTTGGCAGCCGGGCTCTGCGAGAGACACATACACAGTGTTGCCCCATTACGAAACAAAGCTATTGGGGAAAGCGAATGCCTGTGTGGCAGCGAATGCAGTTCCAAGGGACAGTGAAAACTAGCTTCAGCATTCGGTGCTGGCAGCTTTCGTGTGGGCGCAATCGCTGGACGTTTCGAATTTGGCAGCCGGGCTCTGCGAGAGACACATACACAGTGTTGCCCCATTACGAAGCAAAGCTTTTGGGGAAAGCGAATGTCTGTGTGGCAGCGAATGCAGTTCCAAGGGACAGTGAAAACCAGCTACAGCATTCCGTGCTGGCAGCTTTCGTGTGGGCGCAATCGCTGGACGTTTCGAATTTGGTAGCGGTGCTCTGCGAGAGACACATACACAGTGTTGCCCCATTACCAAGCAAAGCTTTTGGGGAAAGCGAATGTCTGTGTGGCAGCGAATGCAGTTCCAAGGGACAGTGCAAACCAGCTACTGCATTCCGTGCTGGCAGCTTTCGTGTGGGAGAAATCGTTGGACGTTTCGAATTTGGCAGCCGGGCTCTGCGAGAGACACATACACAGTGTTGCCCCATTACGAACCAAAGCTTTTGGGGAAAGCGAATGTCTGTGTGGCAGCGAATGCAGTTCCAAGGGACAGTGAAAACCAGCTACAGCATTCCGTGCTGGCAGCTTTCGTGTGGGCGAAATCGCTGGACGTTTCAAATTTGGCAGCCGGGCTCTGCGAGAGACACATACACAGTGTTGCCCCATTACGAACCAAAGCTTTTGGGGAAAGCGAATGCCTGTGTGGCAGCGAATGCAGTTCCAAGGGACAGTGAAAACTAGCTTCAGCATTCGGTGCTGGCAGCTTTCGTGTGGGCGCAATCGCTGGACGTTTCGAATTTGGCAGCGGGGCTCTGCGAGAGACACATACACAGTGTTGCCCCATTACGAAGCAAAGCTTTTGGGGAAAGCGAATGTCTGTGTGGCAGCGAATGCAGTTCCAAGGGGCAGTGAAAACCAGCTTCAGCATTCGGTGCTGGCAGCTTTCGTGTGGGCGCAATCGCTGGACGTTTCGAATTTGGTAGCGGGGCTCTGCGAGAGACACATACACAGTGTTGCCCCATTACCAAGCAAAGCTTTTGGGGAAAGCGAATGTCTGTGTGGCAGCGAATGCAGTTCCAAGGGACAGTGAAAACCAGCTACAGCATTCCGTGCTGGCAGCTTTCGTGTGGGCGCAATCGCTGGACGTTTCGAATTTGGCAGCCGGGCTCTGCGAGAGACACATACACAGTGTTGCCCCATTACCAAGCAAAGCTTTTGGGGAAAGCGAATGTCTGTGTGGCAGCGAATGCAGTTCCAAGGGACAGTGAAAACCAGCTACGGCATTTCGTGCTGGCAGCTTTCGTGTGGGCGAAATCGCTGGACGTTTCGAATTTGGCAGCGGGGCTCTGCGAGAGACACATACACAGTGTTGCCCCATTATGAAGCAAAGCTTTTGGGGAAAGCGAATGTCTGTGTGGCAGCGAATGCAGTTCCAAGGGGCAGTGAAAACCAGCTTCAGCATTCGGTGCTGGCAGCTTTCGTGTGGGCGCAATCTCTGGACGTTTCGAATTTGGTAGCGGGGCTCTGCGAGAGACACATACACAGTGTTGCCCCATTACGAAGCAAAGCTTTTGGGGAAAGCGAATGTCTGTGTGGCAGCGAATGCAGTTCCAAGGGGCAGTGAAAACCAGCTTCAGCATTCGGTGCTGGCAGCTTTCGTGTGGGCGAAATCGCTGGACGTTTCGAATTTGGCAGCCGGGCTCTGCGAGAGTCACATACACAGTGTTCCCCATTACGAAGCAAAGCTTTTGGGGAAAGCGAATGTCTGTGTGGCAGCGAATGCAGTTCCAAGGGACAGTGAAAACCAGCTACTGCATTCCGTGCTGGCAGCTTTCGTGTGGGAGAAATCGCTGGACGTTTCGAATTTGGCAGTCGGGCTCTGCGAGAGACACATACACAGTGTTGCCCCATTACCAAGCAAAGCTTTTGGGGAAAGCGAATGTCTGTGTGGCAGCGAATGCAGTTCCAAGGGACAGTGAAAACCAGCTACTGCATTCCGTGCTGGCAGCTTTCGTGTGGGCGCAATCGCTGGACGTTTCGAATTTGGCAGCGGGGCTCTGCGAGAGACACATACACAGTGTTGCCCCATTACGAAGCAAAGCTTTTGGGGAAAGCGAATGTCTGTGTGGCAGCGAATGCAGTTCCAAGGGACAGTGAAAACCAGCTACTGCATTCCGTGCTGGCAGCTTTCGTGTGGGAGAAATCGCTGGACGTTTCGAATTTGGCAGCCGGGCTCTGCGAGAGACACATACACAGTGTTGCCCCATTACGAACCAAAGCTTTTGGGGAAAGCGAATGTCTGTGTGGCAGCGAATGCAGTTCCAAGGGGCAGTGAAAACCAGCTTCAGCATTCGGTGCTGGCAGCTTTCGTGTGGGAGAAATCGCTGGACGTTTCGAATTTGGCAGCGGGGCTCTGCGAGAGACACATACACAGTGTTGCCCCATTACCAAGCAAAGCTTTTGGGGAAAGCGAATGTCTGTGTGGCAGCGAATGCAGTTCCAAGGGACAGTGCAAACCAGCTACAGCATTCCGTGCTGGCAGCTTTCGTGTGGGAGAAATCGCTGGACATTTCGAATTTGGCAGCCGGGCTCTGCGAGAGACACATACACAGTGTTGCCCCATTACGAAGCAAAGCTTTTGGGGAAAGCGAATGTCTGTGTGGCAGCGAATGCAGTTCCAAGGGACAGTGAAAACCAGCTACTGCATTCCGTGCTGGCAGCTTTCGTGTGGGAGAAATCGCTGGACGTTTCGAATTTGGCACCCGGGCTCTGCGAGAGACACATACACATTGTTGCCCCATTACGAACCAAAGCTTTTGGGGAAAGCGAATGTCTGTGTGGCAGCGAATGCAGTTCCAAGGGACAGTGAAAACCAGCTACAGCATTCCGTGCTGGCAGCTTTCGTGTGGGCGAAATCGCTGGACGTTTCAAATTTGGCAGCCGGGCTCTGCGAGAGACACATACACAGTGTTGCCCCATTACGAACCAAAGCTTTTGGGGAAAGCGAATGCCTGTGTGGCAGCGAATGCAGTTCCAAGGGACAGTGAAAACTAGCTTCAGCATTCGGTGCTGGCAGCTTTCGTGTGGGCGCAATCGCTGGACGTTTCGAATTTGGCAGCGGGGCTCTGCGAGAGACACATACACAGTGTTGCCCCATTACGAAGCAAAGCTTTTGGGGAAAGCGAATGTCTGTGTGGCAGCGAATGCAGTTCCAAGGGACAGTGAAAACCAGCTACAGCATTCCGTGCTGGCAGCTTTCGTGTGGGCGCAATCGCTGGACGTTTCGAATTTGGCAGCGGGGCTCTGCGAGAGACACATACACAGTGTTGCCCCATTACCAAGCAAAGCTTTTGGGGAAAGCGAATGTCTGTGTGGCAGCGAATGCAGTTCCAAGGGGCAGTGAAAACCAGCTACTGCATTTCGTGCTGGCAGCTTTCGTGTGGGCGAAATCGCTGGACGTTTCGAATTTGGCAGCGGGGCTCTGCGAGAGACACATACACAGTGTTGCCCCATTACGAAGCAAAGCTTTTGGGGAAAGCGAATGTCTGTGTGGCAGCGAATGCAGTTCCAAGGGGCAGTGAAAACCAGCTTCAGCATTCGGTGCTGGCAGCTTTCGTGTGGGCGAAATCGCTGGACGTTTCGAATTTGGTAGCGGTGCTCTGCGAGAGACACATACACAGTGTTGCCCCATTACGAAGCAAAGCTTTTGGGGAAAGCGAATGTCTGTGTGGCAGCGAATGCAGTTCCAAGGGACAGTGAAAACCAGCTACAGCATTCCGTGCTGGCAGCTTTCGTGTGGGCGCAATCGCTGGACGTTTCGAATTTGGCAGCCGGGCTCTGCGAGAGACACATACACAGTGTTGCCCCATTACCAAGCAAAGCTTTTGGGGAAAGCGAATGTCTGTGTGGCAGCGAATGCAGTTCCAAGGGACAGTGAAAACCAGCTACGGCATTTCGTGCTGGCAGCTTTCGTGTGGGCGAAATCGCTGGACGTTTCGAATTTGGCAGCGGGGCTCTGCGAGAGACACATACACAGTGTTGCCCCATTACGAAGCAAAGCTTTTGGGGAAAGCGAATGTCTGTGTGGCAGCGAATGCAGTTCCAAGGGACAGTGAAAACCAGCTTCAGCATTCGGTGCTGGCAGCTTTCGTGTGGGCGCAATCTCTGGACGTTTCGAATTTGGTAGCGGGGCTCTGCGAGAGACACATACACAGTGTTGCCCCATTACCAAGCAAAGCTTTTGGGGAAAGCGAATGTCTGTGTGGCAGCGAATGCAGTTCCAAGGGGCAGTGAAAACCAGCTTCAGCATTCGGTGCTGGCAGCTTTCGTGTGGGCGAAATCGCTGGACGTTTCGAATTTGGCAGCGGGGCTCTGCGAGAGACACATACACAGTGTTGCCCCATTACGAAGCAAAGCTTTTGGGGAAAGCGAATGTCTGTGTGGCAGCGAATGCAGTTCCAAGGGACAGTGAAAACCAGCTTCAGCATTCGGTGCTGGCAGCTTTCGTGTGGGCGCAATCTCTGGACGTTTCGAATTTGGTAGCGGGGCTCTGCGAGAGACACATACACAGTGTTGCCCCATTACCAAGCAAAGCTTTTGGGGAAAGCGAATGTCTGTGTGGCAGCGAATGCAGTTCCAAGGGGCAGTGAAAACCAGCTTCAGCATTCGGTGCTGGCAGCTTTCGTGTGGGCGAAATCGCTAGACGTTTCGAATTTGGCAGCGGGGCTCTGCGAGAGACACATACACAGTGTTCCCCATTACGAAGCAAAGCTTTTGGGGAAAGCGAATGTCTGTGTGGCAGCGAATGCAGTTCCAAGGGACAGTGAAAACCAGCTTCAGCATTCGGTGCTGGCAGCTTTCGTGTGGGAGAAATCGCTGGACGTTTCGAATTTGGCAGCCGGGCTCTGCGAGAGACACATACACAGTGTTGCCCCATTACGAACCAAAGCTTTTGGGGAAAGCGAATGTCTGTGTGGCAGCGAATGCAGTTCCAAGGGACAGTGAAAACCAGCTACAGCATTCCGTGCTGGCAGCTTTCGTGTGGGCGAAATCGCTGGACGTTTCGAATTTGGCAGCCGGGCTCTGCGAGAGACACATACACAGTGTTGCCCCATTACAAAGATAGCTTTTGGGGAAAGCGAATGTCTGTGTGGCAGTGAGTGCAGTTCCAAGGGACAGTGAAAACCAGCTACAGCATTCCGTGCTGGCAGCTTTCGTGTGGGCGCAATCGCTGGACGTTTCGAATTCGCAGCCTGGCTCTGCGAGAGTCACATACACAGTGTTGCCCCTTTACGAACCAAAGCTTTTGGGGAAAGCGAATGTCTGTGTGGCAGCGAATGCAGTTCCAAGGGACAGTGAAAACCAGCTACAGCATTCCGTGCTGGCAGCTTTCGTGTGGGCGCAATCGCTGGACGTTTCGAATTTGGCAGCCGGGCTCTGCGAGAGACACATACACAGTGTTGCCCCATTACGAAGCAAAGCTTTTGGGGAAAGCGAATGTCTGTGTGGCAGCGAATGCAGTTCCAAGGGGCAGTGAAAACCAGCTTCAGCATTCGGTGCTGGCAGCTTTCGTGTGGGCGCAATCGCTGGACGTTTCGAATTTGGTAGCGGTGCTCTGCGAGAGACACATACACAGTGTTGCCCCATTACCAAGCAAAGCTTTTGGGGAAAGCGAATGTCTGTGTGGCAGCGAATGCAGTTCCAAGGGACAGTGAAAACCAGCTACAGCATTCCGTGCTGGCAGCTTTCGTGTGGGAGAAATCGCTGGACATTTCGAATTTGGCAGCCGGGCTCTGCGAGAGACACATACACAGTGTTGCCCCATTACGAAGCAAAGCTTTTGGGGAAAGCGAATGTCTGTGTGGCAGCGAATGCAGTTCCAAGGGACAGTGAAAACCAGCTACTGCATTCCGTGCTGGCAGCTTTCGTGTGGGAGAAATCGCTGGACGTTTCGAATTTGGCAGCCGGGCTCTGCGAGAGACACATACACAGTGTTGCCCCATTACGAAGCAAAGCTTTTGGGGAAAGCGAATGTCTGTGTGGCAGCGAATGCAGTTCCAAGGGACAGTGAAAACCAGCTACAGCATTCCGTGCTGGCAGCTTTCGTGTGGGCGCAATCGCTGGACGTTTCGAATTTGGCAGCCGGGCTCTGCGAGAGACACATACACAGTGTTGCCCCATTACCAAGCAAAGCTTTTGGGGAAAGCGAATGTCTGTGTGGCAGCGAATGCAGTTCCAAGGGACAGTGAAAACCAGTTACTGCATTCCGTGCTGGCAGCTTTCGTGTGGGAGAAATCGCTGGACGTTTCGAATTTGGCAGCGGGGCTCTGCGAGAGACACATACACAGTGTTGCCCCATTACGAAGCAAAGCTTTTGGGGAAAGCGAATGTCTGTGTGGCAGCTAATGCAGTTCCAAGGGGCAGTGAAAACCAGCTACAGCATTCCGTGCTGGCAGCTTTCATGTGGGCGAAATCGCTGGACGTTTCGAATTTGGCAGCCGGGCTCTGCGAGAGACACATACACAGTGTTGCCCCATTACGAACCAAAGCTATTGGGGAAAGCGAATGCCTGTGTGGCAGCGAATGCAGTTCCAAGGGACAGTGAAAACTAGCTTCAGCATTCGGTGCTGGCAGCTTTCGTGTGGGCGCAATCGCTGGACGTTTCGAATTTGGCAGCGGGGCTCTGCGAGAGACACATACACAGTGTTGCCCCATTACCAAGCAAAGCTTTTGGGGAAAGCGAATGTCTGTGTGGCAGCGAATGCAGTTCCAAGGGACAGTGAAAACCAGCTACAGCATTCGGTGCTGGCAGCTTTCGTGTGGGCGCAATCGCTGGACGTTTCGAATTTGGCAGCGGGGCTCTGCGAGAGACACATACACAGTGTTGCCCCATTACCAAGCAAAGCTTTTGGGGAAAGCGAATGTCTGTGTGGCAGCGAATGCAGTTCCAAGGGGCAGTGAAAACCACCTACTGCATTTCGTGCTGGCAGCTTTCGTGTGGGCGAAATCGCTGGACGTTTCGAATTTGGCAGCGGGGCTCTGCGAGAGACACATACACAGTGTTGCCCCATTACGAAGCAAAGCTTTTGGGGAAAGCGAATGTCTGTGTGGCAGCGAATGCAGTTCCAAGGGGCAGTGAAAACCAGCTTCAGCATTCGGTGCTGGCAGCTTTCGTGTGGGCGCAATCGCTGGACGTTTCGAATTTGGCAGCCGGGCTCTGCGAGAGACACATACACAGTGTTGCCCCATTACGAAGCAAAGCTTTTGGGGAAAGCGAATGTCTCTGTGGCAGCGAATGCAGTTCCAAGGGACAGTGAAAACCAGCTACTGCATTCCGTGCTGGCAGCTTTCGTGTGGGAGAAATCGCTGGACGTTTCGAATTTGGCAGCCGGGCTCTGCGAGAGACACATACACATTGTTGCCCCATTACGAACCAAAGCTTTTGGGGAAAGCGAATGTCTGTGTGGCAGCGAATGCAGTTCCAAGGGACAGTGAAAACCAGCTACAGCATTCCGTGCTGGCAGCTTTCGTGTGGGCGAAATCGCTGGACGTTTCAAATTTGGCAGCCGGGCTCTGCGAGAGACACATACACAGTGTTGCCCCATTACGAACCAAAGCTTTTGGGGAAAGCGAATGCCTGTGTGGCAGCGAATGCAGTTCCAAGGGACAGTGAAAACTAGCTTCAGCATTCGGTGCTGGCAGCTTTCGTGTGGGCGCAATCGCTGGACGTTTCGAATTTGGCAGCGGGGCTCTGCGAGAGACACATACAGAGTGTTGCCCCATTACGAAGCAAAGCTTTTGGGGAAAGCGAATGTCTGTGTGGCAGCGAATGCAGTTCCAAGGGACAGTGAAAACCAGCTACAGCATTCCGTGCTGGCAGCTTTCGTGTGGGCGCAATCGCTGGACGTTTCGAATTTGGCAGCGGGGCTCTGCGAGAGACACATACACAGTGTTGCCCCATTACCAAGCAAAGCTTTTGGGGAAAGCGAATGTCTGTGTGGCAGCGAATGCAGTTCCAAGGGGCAGTGAAAACCAGCTACTGCATTTCGTGCTGGCAGCTTTCGTGTGGGCGAAATCGCTGGACGTTTCGAATTTGGCAGCGGGGCTCTGCGAGAGACACATACACAGTGTTGCCCCATTACGAAGCAAAGCTTTTGGGGAAAGCGAATGTCTGTGTGGCAGCGAATGCAGTTCCAAGGGGCAGTGAAAACCAGCTTCAGCATTCGGTGCTGGCAGCTTTCGTGTGGGCGAAATCGCTGGACGTTTCGAATTTGATAGCGGGGCTCTGCGAGAGACACATACACAGTGTTGCCCCATTACCAAGCAAAGCTTTTGGGGAAAGCGAATGTCTGTGTGGCAGCGAATGCAGTTCCAAGGGACAGTGAAAACCAGCTACAGCATTCCGTGCTGGCAGCTTTCGTGTGGGCGCAATCGCTGGACGTTTCGAATTTGGCAGCCGGGCTCTGCGAGAGACACATACACAGTGTTGCCCCATTACCAAGCAAAGCTTTTGGGGAAAGCGAATGTCTGTGTGGCAGCGAATGCAGTTCCAAGGGACAGTGAAAACCAGCTACGGCATTTCGTGCTGGCAGCTTTCGTGTGGGAGAAATCGCTGGACGTTTCGAATTTGGCAGCGGGGCTCTGCGAGAGACACATACACAGTGTTGCCCCATTACGAAGCAAAGCTTTTGGGGAAAGCGAATGTCTGTGTGGCAGCGAATGCAGTTCCAAGGGACAGTGAAAACCAGCTTCAGCATTCGGTGCTGGCAGCTTTCGTGTGGGCGCAATCTCTGGACGTTTCGAATTTGGTAGCGGGGCTCTGCGAGAGACACATACACAGTGTTGCCCCATTACGAAGCAAAGCTTTTGGGGAAAGCGAATGTCTGTGTGGCAGCGAATGCAGTTCCAAGGGGCAGTGAAAACCAGCTTCAGCATTCGGTGCTGGCAGCTTTCGTGTGGGCGAAATCGCTGGACGTTTCGAATTTGGCAGCGGGGCTCTGCGAGAGACACATACACAGTGTTCCCCATTACGAAGCAAAGCTTTTGGGGAAAGCGAATGTCTGTGTGGCAGCGAATGCAGTTCCAAGGGACATGAAAACCAGCTTCAGCATTCGGTGCTGGCAGCTTTCGTGTGGGAGAAATCGCTGGACGTTTCGAATTTGGCAGCCGGGCTCTGCGAGAGACACATACACAGTGTTGCCCCATTACGAACCAAAGCTTTTGGGGAAAGCGAATGTCTGTGTGGCAGCGAATGCAGTTCCAAGGGACAGTGAAAACCAGCTACAGCATTCCGTGCTGGCAGCTTTCGTGTGGGCGAAATCGCTGGACGTTTCGAATTTGGCAGCCGGGCTCTGCGAGAGACACATACACAGTGTTGCCCCTTTACGAACCAAAGCTTTTGGGGAAAGCGAATGCCTGTGTGGCAGCGAATGCAGTTCCAAGGGACAGTGAAAACTAGCTTCAGCATTCCGTGCTGGCAGCTTTCGTGTGGGCGCAATCGCTGGACGTTTCGAATTTGGCAGCGGGGCTCTGCGAGAGACACATACACAGTGTTGCCCCTTTACGAACCAAAGCTTTTGGGGAAAGCGAATGTCTGTGTGGCAGCGAATGCAGTTCCAAGGGACAGTGAAAACCAGCTACAGCATTCCGTGCTGGCAGCTTTCGTGTGGGCGCAATCGCTGGACATTTCGAATTTGGCAGCGGGGCTCTGCGAGAGACACATACACAGTGTTGCCCCATTACCAAGCAAAGCTTTTGGGGAAAGCGAATGTCTGTGTGGCAGCGAATGCAGTTCCAAGGGGCAGTGAAAACCAGCTACTGCATTTCGTGCTGGCAGCTTTCGTGTGGGCGAAATCGCTGGACGTTTCGAATTTGGCAGCGGGGCTCTGCGAGAGACACATACACAGTGTTGCCCCATTACGAAGCAAAGCTTTTGGGGAAAGCGAATGTCTGTGTGGCAGCGAATGCAGTTCCAAGGGGCAGTGAAAACCAGCTTCAGCATTCGGTGCTGGCAGCTTTCGTGTGGGCGAAATCGCTGGACGTTTCGAATTTGGTAGCGGTGCTCTGCGAGAGACACATACACAGTGTTGCCCCATTACGAAGCAAAGCTTTTGGGGAAAGCGAATGTCTGTGTGGCAGCGAATGCAGTTCCAAGGGACAGTGAAAACCAGCTACAGCATTCCGTGCTGGCAGCTTTCGTGTGGGCGCAATCGCTGGACGTTTCGAATTTGGCAGCCGGGCTCTGCGAGAGACACATACACAGTGTTGCCCCATTACCAAGCAAAGCTTTTGGGGAAAGCGAATGTCTGTGTGGCAGCGAATGCAGTTCCAAGGGACAGTGAAAACCAGCTACGGCATTTCGTGCTGGCAGCTTTCGTGTGGGCGAAATCGCTGGACGTTTCGAATTTGGCAGCGGGGCTCTGCGAGAGACACATACACAGTGTTGCCCCATTACGAAGCAAAGCTTTTGGGGAAAGCGAATGTCTGTGTGGCAGCGAATGCAGTTCCAAGGGACAGTGAAAACCAGCTTCAGCATTCGGTGCTGGCAGCTTTCGTGTGGGCGCAATCTCTGGACGTTTCGAATTTGGTAGCGGGGCTCTGCGAGAGACACATACACAGTGTTGCCCCATTACCAAGCAAAGCTTTTGGGGAAAGCGAATGTCTGTGTGGCAGCGAATGCAGTTCCAAGGGGCAGTGAAAACCAGCTTCAGCATTCGGTGCTGGCAGCTTTCGTGTGGGCGAAATCGCTGGACGTTTCGAATTTGGCAGCGGGGCTCTGCGAGAGACACATACACAGTGTTCCCCATTACGAAGCAAAGCTTTTGGGGAAAGCGAATGTCTGTGTGGCAGCGAATGCAGTTCCAAGGGACAGTGAAAACCAGCTTCAGCATTCGGTGCTGGCAGCTTTCGTGTGGGAGAAATCGCTGGACGTTTCGAATTTGGCAGCCGGGCTCTGCGAGAGACACATACACAGTGTTGCCCCATTACGAACCAAAGCTTTTGGGGAAAGCGAATGTCTGTGTGGCAGCGAATGCAGTTCCAAGGGACAGTGAAAACCAGCTACAGCATTCCGTGCTGGCAGCTTTCGTGTGGGCGAAATCGCTGGACGTTTCGAATTTGGCAGCCGGGCTCTGCGAGAGACACATACACAGTGTTGCCCCATTACGAACCAAAGCTTTTGGGGAAAGCGAATGCCTGTGTGGCAGCGAATGCAGTTCCAAGGGACAGTGAAAACTAGCTTCAGCATTCCGTGCTGGCAGCTTTCGTGTGGGCGCAATCGCTGGACGTTTCGAATTTGGCAGCGGGGCTCTGCGAGAGACACATACACAGTGTTGCCCCTTTACGAACCAAAGCTTTTGGGGAAAGCGAATGTCTGTGTGGCAGCGAATGCAGTTCCAAGGGACAGTGAAAACCAGCTACAGCATTCCGTGCTGGCAGCTTTCGTGTGGGCGAAATCGCTGGACGTTTCGAATTTGGCAGCGGGGCTCTGCGAGAGACACATACACAGTGTTGCCCCATTACGAAGCAAAGCTTTTATGGAAAGCGAATGTCTGTGTGGCAGCGAATGCAGTTCCAAGGGGCAGTGAAAAACAGCTTCAGCATTCGGTGCTGGCAGCTTTCGTGTGGGCGCAATCGCTGGACGTTTCGAATTTGGTAGCGGGGCTCTGCGAGAGACACATACACAGTGTTGCCCCATTACGAAGCAAAGCTTTTGGGGAAAGCGAATGTCTGTGTGGCAGCGAATGCAGTTCCAAGGGACAGTGAAAACCAGCTAGAGCATTCCGTGCTGGCAGCTTTCGTGTGGGCGCAATCGCTGGACGTTTCGAATTTGGCAGCCGGGCTCTGCGAGAGACACATACACAGTGTTGCCCCATTACCAAGCAAAGCTTTTGGGGAAAGCGAAT
This sequence comes from Mycteria americana, assembly GCF_035582795.1. Classification (NCBI taxonomy): domain Eukaryota; kingdom Metazoa; phylum Chordata; class Aves; order Ciconiiformes; family Ciconiidae; genus Mycteria; species Mycteria americana. The sequence goes on from NC_134383.1 coordinate 9,427,028, forward strand.
GTCTGTGTGGCAGCGAACGCAGTTCCAAGGGACAGTGAAAACCAGCTACTGCATTCCGTGATGGCAGCTTTCGTGTGGGCGCAATCGCTGGACGTTTCGAATTTGGTAGCGGGGCTCTGCGAGAGACACATACACAGTGTTGCCCCATTACGAACCAAAGCTATTGGGGAAAGCGAATGCCTGTGTGGCAGCGAATGCAGTTCCAAGGGACAGTGAAAACTAGCTTCAGCATTCGGTGCTGGCAGCTTTCGTGTGGGCGCAATCGCTGGACGTTTCGAATTTGGCAGCGGGGCTCTGCGAGAGACACATACACAGTGTTCCCCATTACGAAGCAAAGCTTTTGGGGAAAGCGAATGTCTGTGTGGCAGCGAATGCAGTTCCAAGGGACAGTGAAAACCAGCTACAGCATTCCGTGCTGGCAGCTTTCGTGTGGGCGCAATCGCTGGACGTTTCGAATTTGGCAGCCGGGCTCTGCGAGAGACACATACACAGTGTTGCCCCATTACGAAGCAAAGCTTTTGGGGAAAGCGAATGTCTGTGTGGCAGCGAATGCAGTTCCAAGGGGCAGTGAAAACCAGCTACAGCATTCCGTGCTGGCAGCTTTCGTGTGGGCGAAATCGCTGGACGTTTCGAATTTGGCAGCCGGGCTCTGCGAGAGACACATACACAGTGTTGCCCCTTTACGAAGCAAAGCTTTTGGGGAAAGCGAATGTCTGTGTGGCAGCGAATGCAGTTCCAAGGGACAGTGAAAACCAGCTTCAGCATTCGGTGCTGGCAGCTTTCGTGTGGGCGCAATCGCTGGACGGTTCGAATTTGGTAGCGGGGCTCTGCGAGAGACACATACACAGTGTTGCCCCATTACCAAGCAAAGCTTTTGGGGAAAGCGAATGTCTGTGTGGCAGCGAATGCAGTTCCAAGGGACAGTGAAAACCAGCTACAGCATTCCGTGCTGGCAGCTTTCGTGTGGGCGCAATCGCTGGACGTTTCGAATTTGGCAGCGGGGCTCTGCGAGAGACACATACACAGTGTTGCCCCATTACAAAGATAGCTTTTGGGGAAAGCGAATGTCTGTGTGGCAGTGAGTGCAGTTCCAAGGGACAGTGAAAACCAGCTACAGCATTCCGTGCTGGCAGCTTTCGTGTGGGCGCAATCGCTGGACGTTTCGAATTCGCAGCCTGGCTCTGCGAGAGTCACATACACAGTGTTGCCCCTTTACGAACCAAAGCTTTTGGGGAAAGCGAATGTCTGTGTGGCAGCGAATGCAGTTCCAAGGGACAGTGAAAACCAGCTACAGCATTCCGTGCTGGCAGCTTTCGTGTGGGCGCAATCGCTGGACGTTTCGAATTTGGCAGCCGGGCTCTGCGAGAGACACATACACAGTGTTGCCCCATTACGAAGCAAAGCTTTTGGGGAAAGCGAATGTCTGTGTGGCAGCGAATGCAGTTCCAAGGGGCAGTGAAAACCAGCTTCAGCATTCGGTGCTGGCAGCTTTCGTGTGGGCGCAATCGCTGGACGTTTCGAATTTGGTAGCGGTGCTCTGCGAGAGACACATACACAGTGTTGCCCCATTACCAAGCAAAGCTTTTGGGGAAAGCGAATGTCTGTGTGGCAGCGAATGCAATTCCAAGGGACAGTGAAAACCAGCTACAGCATTCCGTGCTGGCAGCTTTCGTGTGGGAGAAATCGCTGGACATTTCGAATTTGGCAGCCGGGCTCTGCGAGAGACACATACACAGTGTTGCCCCATTACGAAGCAAAGCTTTTGGGGAAAGCGAATGTCTGTGTGGCAGCGAATGCAGTTCCAAGGGGCAGTGAAAACCAGCTACAGCATTCCGTGCTGGCAGCTTTCGTGTGGGAGAAATCGCTGGACGTTTCGAATTTGGCAGCCGGGCTCTGCGAGAGACACATACACAGTGTTGCCCCATTACGAAGCAAAGCTTTTGGGGAAAGCGAATGTCTGTGTGGCAGCGAATGCAGTTCCAAGGGACAGTGAAAACCAGCTACAGCATTCCGTGCTGGCAGCTTTCGTGTGGGCGCAATCGCTGGACGTTTCGAATTTGGCAGCCGGGCTCTGCGAGAGACACATACACAGTGTTGCCCCATTACCAAGCAAAGCTTTTGGGGAAAGCGAATGTCTGTGTGGCAGCGAATGCAGTTCCAAGGGACAGTGAAAACCAGTTACTGCATTCCGTGCTGGCAGCTTTCGTGTGGGAGAAATCGCTGGACGTTTCGAATTTGGCAGCCGGGCTCTGCGAGAGACACATACACAGTGTTGCCCCATTACGAAGCAAAGCTTTTGGGGAAAGCGAATGTCTGTGTGGCAGCTAATGCAGTTCCAAGGGGCTGTGAAAACCAGCTACAGCATTCCGTGCTGGCAGCTTTCATGTGGGCGAAATCGCTGGACGTTTCGAATTTGGCAGCCGGGCTCTGCGAGAGACACATACACAGTGTTGCCCCATTACGAACCAAAGCTATTGGGGAAAGCGAATGCCTGTGTGGCAGCGAATGCAGTTCCAAGGGACAGTGAAAACTAGCTTCAGCATTCGGTGCTGGCAGCTTTCGTGTGGGCGCAATCGCTGGACGTTTCGAATTTGGCAGCGGGGCTCTGCGAGAGACACATACACAGTGTTGCCCCATTACGAAGCAAAGCTTTTGGGGAAAGCGAATGTCTGTGTGGCAGCGAATGCAGTTCCAAGGGACAGTGAAAACCAGCTACAGCATTCGGTGCTGGCAGCTTTCGTGTGGGCGCAATCGCTGGACGTTTCGAATTTGGCAGCGGGCTCTGCGAGAGACACATACACAGTGTTGCCCCATTACCAAGCAAAGCTTTTGGGGAAAGCGAATGTCTGTGTGGCAGCGAATGCAGTTCCAAGGGGCAGTGAAAACCAGCTACTGCATTTCGTGCTGGCAGCTTTCGTGTGGGCGAAATCGCTGGACGTTTCGAATTTGGCAGCGGGGCTCTGCGAGAGACACATACACAGTGTTGCCCCATTACGAAGCAAAGCTTTTGGGGAAAGCGAATGTCTGTGTGGCAGCGAATGCAGTTCCAAGGGGCAGTGAAAACCAGCTTCAGCATTCGGTGCTGGCAGCTTTCGTGTGGGCGCAATCGCTGGACGTTTCGAATTTGGCAGCCGGGCTCTGCGAGAGACACATACACAGTGTTGCCCCATTACGAAGCAAAGCTTTTGGGGAAAGCGAATGTCTCTGTGGCAGCGAATGCAGTTCCAAGGGACAGTGAAAACCAGCTACTGCATTCCGTGCTGGCAGCTTTCGTGTGGGAGAAATCGCTGGACGTTTCGAATTTGGCAGCCGGGCTCTGCGAGAGACACATACACATTGTTGCCCCATTACGAACCAAAGCTTTTGGGGAAAGCGAATGTCTGTGTGGCAGCGAATGCAGTTCCAAGGGACAGTGAAAACCAGCTACAGCATTCCGTGCTGGCAGCTTTCGTGTGGGCGAAATCGCTGGACGTTTCAAATTTGGCAGCCGGGCTCTGCGAGAGACACATACACAGTGTTGCCCCATTACGAACCAAAGCTTTTGGGGAAAGCGAATGCCTGTGTGGCAGCGAATGCAGTTCCAAGGGACAGTGAAAACTAGCTTCAGCATTCGGTGCTGGCAGCTTTCGTGTGGGCGCAATCGCTGGACGTTTCGAATTTGGCAGCGGGGCTCTGCGAGAGACACATACACAGTGTTTCCCCTTTACGAACCAAAGCTTTTGGGGAAAGCGAATGTCTGTGTGGCAGCGAATGCAGTTCCAAGGGACAGTGAAAACCAGCTACAGCATTCCGTGCTGGCAGCTTTCGTGTGGGCGCAATCGCTGGACGTTTCGAATTTGGCAGCGGGGCTCTGCGAGAGACACATACACAGTGTTGCCCCATTACCAAGCAAAGCTTTTGGGGAAAGCGAATGTCTGTGTGGCAGCGAATGCAGTTCCAAGGGGCAGTGAAAACCAGCTACTGCATTTCGTGCTGGCAGCTTTCGTGTGGGCGAAATCGCTGGACGTTTCGAATTTGGCAGCGGGGCTCTGCGAGAGACACATACACAGTGTTGCCCCATTACGAAGCAAAGCTTTTGGGGAAAGCGAATGTCTGTGTGGCAGCGAATGCAGTTCCAAGGGGCAGTGAAAACCAGCTTCAGCATTCGGTGCTGGCAGCTTTCGTGTGGGCGAAATCGCTGGACGTTTCGAATTTGATAGCGGGGCTCTGCGAGAGACACATACACAGTGTTGCCCCATTACCAAGCAAAGCTTTTGGGGAAAGCGAATGTCTGTGTGGCAGCGAATGCAGTTCCAAGGGGCAGTGAAAACCAGCTTCAGCATTCGGTGCTGGCAGCTTTCGTGTGGGCGAAATCGCTGGACGTTTCGAATTTGGCAGCGGGGCTCTGCGAGAGACACATACACAGTGTTCCCCATTACGAAGCAAAGCTTTTGGGGAAAGCGAATGTCTGTGTGGCAGCGAATGCAGTTCCAAGGGACATGAAAACCAGCTTCAGCATTCGGTGCTGGCAGCTTTCGTGTGGGAGAAATCGCTGGACGTTTCGAATTTGGCAGCCGGGCTCTGCGAGAGACACATACACAGTGTTGCCCCATTACGAACCAAAGCTTTTGGGGAAAGCGAATGTCTGTGTGGCAGCGAATGCAGTTCCAAGGGACAGTGAAAACCAGCTACAGCATTCCGTGCTGGCAGCTTTCGTGTGGGCGAAATCGCTGGACGTTTCGAATTTGGCAGCCGGGCTCTGCGAGAGACACATACACAGTGTTGCCCCTTTACGAACCAAAGCTTTTGGGGAAAGCGAATGCCTGTGTGGCAGCGAATGCAGTTCCAAGGGACAGTGAAAACTAGCTTCAGCATTCCGTGCTGGCAGCTTTCGTGTGGGCGCAATCGCTGGACGTTTCGAATTTGGCAGCGGGGCTCTGCGAGAGACACATACACAGTGTTGCCCCTTTACGAACCAAAGCTTTTGGGGAAAGCGAATGTCTGTGTGGCAGCGAATGCAGTTCCAAGGGACAGTGAAAACCAGCTACAGCATTCCGTGCTGGCAGCTTTCGTGTGGGCGCAATCGCTGGACGTTTCGAATTTGGCAGCCGGGCTCTGCGAGAGACACATACACAGTGTTGCCCCATTACGAAGCAAAGCTTTTGGGGAAAGCGAATGTCTGTGTGGCAGCGAATGCAGTTCCAAGGGGCAGTGAAAACCAGCTTCAGCATTCGGTGCTGGCTGCTTTCGTGTGGGCGAAATCGCTGGACGTTTCGAATTTGGCAGCCGGGCTCTGCGAGAGACACATACACAGTGTTGCCCCATTACGAAGCAAAGCTTTTGGGGAAAGCGAATGTCTGTGTGGCAGCGAATGCAGTTCCAAGGGACAGTGAAAACCAGCTACTGCATTTCGTGCTGGCAGCTTTCGTGTGGGCGAAATCGCTGGACGTTTCGAATTTGGCAGCCGGGCTCTGCGAGAGACACATACACAGTGTTGCCCCATTACGAAGCAAAGCTTTTGTGGAAAGCGAATGTCTGTGTGGCAGCGAATGCAGTTCCAAGGGGCAGTGAAAAACAGCTTCAGCATTCGGTGCTGGCAGCTTTCGTGTGGGCGCAATCGCTGGACGTTTCGAATTTGGTAGCGGGGCTCTGCGAGAGACACATACACAGTGTTGCCCGTTACGAAGCAAAGCTTTTGGGGAAAGCGAATGTCTGTGTGGCAGCGAATGCAGTTCCAAGGGACAGTGAAAACCAGCTACAGCATTCCGTGCTGGCAGCTTTCGTGTGGGCGAAATCGCTGGACGTTTCGAATTTGGCAGCCGGGCTCTGCGAGAGACACATACACAGTGTTGCCCCATTACCAAGCAAAGCTTTTGGGGAAAGCGAATGTCTGTGTGGCAGCGAATGCAGTTCCAAGGGACAGTGAAAACCAGCTACTGCATTCCGTGCTGGCAGCTTTCGTGTGGGAGAAATCGCTGGACGTTTCGAATTTGGCAGCCGGGCTCTGCGAGAGACACATACACAGTGTTGCCCCATTACGAAGCAAAGCTTTTGGGGAAAGCGTATGTCTGTGTGGCAGCGAATGCAGTTCCAAGGGACAGTGAAAACCAGCTACAGCATTCCGTGCTGGCAGCTTTCGTGTGGGCGAAATCGCTGGACGTTTCGAATTTGGCAGCCGGGCTCTGCGAGAGACACATACACAGTGTTGCCCCATTACGAACCAAAGCTATAGGGGAAAGCGAATGCCTGTGTGGCAGCGAATGCAGTTCCAAGGGACAGTGAAAACTAGCTTCAGCATTCGGTGCTGGCAGCTTTCGTGTGGGCGCAATCGCTGGACGTTTCGAATTTGGCAGCGGGGCTCTGCGAGAGACACATACACAGTGTTCCCCATTACGAAGCAAAGCTTTTGGGGAAAGCGAATGTCTGTGTGGCAGCGAATGCAGTTCCAAGGGACAGTGAAAACCAGCTACAGCATTCCGTGCTGGCAGCTTTCGTGTGGGCGCAATCGCTGGACGTTTCGAATTTGGCAGCCGGGCTCTGCGAGAGACACATACACAGTGTTCCCCATTACGAAGCAAAGCTTTTGGGGAAAGCGAATGTCTGTGTGGCAGCGAATGCAGTTCCAAGGGACAGTGAAAACCAGCTACAGCATTCCGTGCTGGCAGCTTTCGTGTGGGCGCAATCGCTGGACGTTTCGAATTTGGCAGCCGGGCTCTGCGAGAGACACATACACAGTGTTGCCCCATTACGAAGCAAAGCTTTTGGGGAAAGCGAATGTCTGTGTGGCAGCGAATGCAGTTCCAAGGGGCAGTGAAAACCAGCTACAGCATTCCGTGCTGGCAGCTTTCGTGTGGGCGAAATCGCTGGACGTTTCGAATTTGGCAGCCGGGCTCTGCGAGAGACACATACACAGTGTTGCCCCTTTACGAAGCAAAGCTTTTGGGGAAAGCGAATGTCTGTGTGGCAGCGAATGCAGTTCCAAGGGACAGTGAAAACCAGCTTCAGCATTCGGTGCTGGCAGCTTTCGTGTGGGCGCAATCGCTGGACGGTTCGAATTTGGTAGCGGGGCTCTGCGAGAGACACATACACAGTGTTGCCCCATTACCAAGCAAAGCTTTTGGGGAAAGCGAATGTCTGTGTGGCAGCGAATGCAGTTCCAAGGGACAGTGAAAACCAGCTACAGCATTCGGTGCTGGCAGCTTTCGTGTGGGCGCAATCGCTGGACGTTTCGAATTTGGCAGCGGGGCTCTGCAAGAGACACATACACAGTGTTGCCCCATTACAAAGATAGCTTTTGGGGAAAGCGAATGTCTGTGTGGCAGTGAGTGCAGTTCCAAGGGACAGTGAAAACCAGCTACAGCATTCCGTGCTGGCAGCTTTCGTGTGGGCGCAATCGCTGGACGTTTCGAATTCGCAGCCTGGCTCTGCGAGAGTCACATACACAGTGTTGCCCCATTACGAAGCAAAGCTTTTGGGGAAAGCGAATGTCTGTGTGGCACCGAATGCAGTTCCAAGGGACAGTGAAAACCAGCTACAGCATTCCGTGCTGGCAGCTTTCGTGTGGGCGCAATCGCTGGACGTTTCGAATTTGGCAGCCGGGCTCTGCGAGAGACACATACACAGTGTTGCCCCATTACGAAGCAAAGCTTTTGGGGAAAGCGAATGTCTGTGTGGCAGCGAATGCAGTTCCAAGGGGCAGTGAAAACCAGCTTTAGCATTCGGTGCTGGCAGCTTTCGTGTGGGCGCAATCGCTGGACGTTTCGAATTTGGTAGCGGTGCTCTGCGAGAGACACATACACAGTGTTGCCCCATTACCAAGCAAAGCTTTTGGGGAAAGCGAATGTCTGTGTGGCAGCGAATGCAGTTCCAAGGGACAGTGAAAACCAGCTACAGCATTCCGTGCTGGCAGCTTTCGTGTGGGAGAAATCGCTGGACATTTCGAATTTGGCAGCCGGGCTCTGCGAGAGACACATACACAGTGTTGCCCCATTACGAAGCAAAGCTTTTGGGGAAAGCGAATGTCTGTGTGGCAGCGAATGCAGTTCCAAGGGACAGTGAAAACCAGCTACAGCATTCTGTGCTGGCAGCTTACGTGTGGGAGAAATCGCTGGACGTTTCGAATTTGGCAGCCGGGCTCTGCGAGAGACACATACACAGTGTTTCCCCATTACGAACCAAAGCTTTTGGGGAAAGCAAATGTCTGTGTGGCAGCGAATGCAGTTCCAAGGGACAGTGAAAACCAGCTACAGCATTCCGTGCTGGCAGCTTTCGTGTGGGCGAAATCGCTGGACGTTTCGAATTTGGCAGCCGGGCTCTGCGAGAGACACATACACAGTGTTGCCCCATTACGAAGCAAAGCTTTTGGGGAAAGCGAATGTCTGTGTGGCAGCGAATGCAGTTCCAAGGGGCAGTGAAAACCAGCTTCAGCATTCGGTGCTGGCTGCTTTCGTGTGGGCGAAATCGCTGGACGTTTCGAATTTGGCAGCCGGGCTCTGCGAGAGACACATACACAGTGTTGCCCCTTTACGAAGCAAAGCTTTTGGGGAAAGCGAATGTCTGTGTGGCAGCGAATGCAGTTCCAAGGGACAGTGAAAACCAGCTTCAGCATTCGGTGCTGGCAGCTTTCGTGTGGGCGCAATCGCTGGACGTTTCGAATTTGGCAGCGGGGCTCTGCGAGAGACACATACACAGTGTTGCCCCATTACGAAGCAAAGCTTTTGGGGAAAGCGAATGTCTGTGTGGCAGCGAATGCAGTTCCAAGGGACAGTGAAAACCAGCTACTGCATTCCGTGCTGGCAGCTTTCGTGTGGGCGAAATCGCTGGACGTTTCGAATTTGGCAGCCGGGCTCTGCGAGAGACACATACACAGTGTTGCCCCATTACGAAGCAAAGCTTTTGTGGAAAGCGAATGTCTGTGTGGCAGCGAATGCAGTTCCAAGGGGCAGTGAAAAACAGCTTCAGCATTCGGTGCTGGCAGCTTTCGTGTGGGCGCAATCGCTGGACGTTTCGAATTTGGTAGCGGGGCTCTGCGAGAGACACATACACAGTGTTGCCCCATTACCAAGCAAAGCTTTTGGGGAAAGCGAATGTCTGTGTGGCAGCGAATGCAGTTCCAAGGGACAGTGAAAACCAGCTACAGCATTCCGTGCTGGCAGCTTTCGTGTGGGCGCAATCGCTGGACGTTTCGAATTTGGCAGCCGGGCTCTGCGAGAGACACATACACAGTGTTGCCCCATTACCAAGCAAAGCTTTTGGGGAAAGCGAATGTCTGTGTGGCAGCGAATGCAGTTCCAAGGGACAGTGAAAACCAGCTACTGCATTCCGTGCTGGCAGCTTTCGTGTGGGAGAAATCGCTGGACGTTTCGAATTTGGCAGCCGGGCTCTGCGAGAGACACATACACAGTGTTGCCCCATTACGAAGCAAAGCTTTTGGGGAAAGCGAATGTCTGTGTGGCAGCGAATGCAGTTCCAAGGGGCAGTGAAAACCAGCTACAGCATTCCGTGCTGGCAGCTTTCGTGTGGGCGAAATCGCTGGACGTTTCGAATTTGGCAGCGGGGCTCTGCGAGAGACACATACACAGTGTTGCCCCATTACGAACCAAAGCTATTGGGGAAAGCGAATGCCTGTGTGGCAGCGAATGCAGTTCCAAGGGACAGTGAAAACTAGCTTCAGCATTCGGTGCTGGCAGCTTTCGTGTGGGCGCAATCGCTGGACGTTTCGAATTTGGCAGCGGGGCTCTGCGAGAGACACATACACAGTGTTCCCCATTACGAAGCAAAGCTTTTGGGGAAAGCGAATGTCTGTGTGGCAGCGAATGCAGTTCCAAGGGACAGTGAAAACCAGCTACAGCATTCCGTGCTGGCAGCTTTCGTGTGGGCGCAATCGCTGGACGTTTCGAATTTGGCAGCCGGGCTCTGCGAGAGACACATACACAGTGTTGCCCCATTACGAAGCAAAGCTTTTGGGGAAAGCGAATGTCTGTGTGGCAGCGAATGCAGTTCCAAGGGGCAGTGAAAACCAGCTACAGCATTCCGTGCTGGCAGCTTTCGTGTGGGCGAAATCGCTGGACGTTTCGAATTTGGCAGCCGGGCTCTGCGAGAGACACATACACAGTGTTGCCCCTTTACGAAGCAAAGCTTTTGGGGAAAGCGAATGTCTGTGTGGCAGCGAATGCAGTTCCAAGGGACAGTGAAAACCAGCTTCAGCATTCGGTGCTGGCAGCTTTCGTGTGGGCGCAATCGCTGGACGGTTCGAATTTGGTAGCGGGGCTCTGCGAGAGACACATACACAGTGTTGCCCCATTACCAAGCAAAGCTTTTGGGGAAAGCGAATGTCTGTGTGGCAGCGAATGCAGTTCCAAGGGACAGTGAAAACCAGCTACAGCATTCCGTGCTGGCAGCTTTCGTGTGGGCGCAATCGCTGGACGTTTCGAATTTGGCAGCGGGGCTCTGCAAGAGACACATACACAGTGTTGCCCCATTACCAAGATAGCTTTTGGGGAAAGCGAATGTCTGTGTGGCAGTGAGTGCAGTTCCAAGGGACAGTGAAAACCAGCTACAGCATTCCGTGCTGGCAGCTTTCGTGTGGGCGCAATCGCTGGACGTTTCGAATTCGCAGCCTGGCTCTGCGAGAGTCACATACACAGTGTTGCCCCTTTACGAACCAAAGCTTTTGGGGAAAGCGAATGTCTGTGTGGCAGCGAATGCAGTTCCAAGGGACAGTGAAAACCAGCTACAGCATTCCGTGCTGGCAGCTTTCGTGTGGGCGCAATCGCTGGACGTTTCGAATTTGGCAGCCGGGCTCTGCGAGAGACACATACACAGTGTTGCCCCATTACGAAGCAAAGCTTTTGGGGAAAGCGAATGTCTGTGTGGCAGCGAATGCAGTTCCAAGGGGCAGTGAAAACCAGATTCAGCATTCGGTGCTGGCAGCTTTCGTGTGGGCGCAATCGCTGGACGTTTCGAATTTGGTAGCGGTGCTCTGCGAGAGACACATACACAGTGTTGCCCCATTACCAAGCAAAGCTTTTGGGGAAAGCGAATGTCTGTGTGGCAGCGAATGCAGTTCCAAGGGACAGTGAAAACCAGCTACAGCATTCCGTGCTGGCAGCTTTCGTGTGGGAGAAATCGCTGGACATTTCGAATTTGGCAGCCGGGCTCTGCGAGAGACACATACACAGTGTTGCCCCATTACGAAGCAAAGCTTTTGGGGAAAGCGAATGTCTGTGTGGCAGCGAATGCAGTTCCAAGGGACAGTGAAAACCAGCTACAGCATTCGGTGCTGGCAGCTTTCGTGTGGGAGAAATCGCTGGACGTTTCGAATTTGGCAGCCGGGCTCTGCGAGAGACACATACACAGTGTTCCCCATTACGAAGCAAAGCTTTTGGGGAAAGCGAATGTCTGTGTGGCAGCGAATGCAGTTCCAAGGGACAGTGAAAACCAGCTACAGCATTCCGTGCTGGCAGCTTTCGTGTGGGCGCAATCGCTGGACGTTTCGAATTTGGCAGCCGGGCTCTGCGAGAGACACATACACAGTGTTGCCCCATTACGAAGCAAAGCTTTTGGGGAAAGCGAATGTCTGTGTGGCAGCGAATGCAGTTCCAAGGGGCAGTGAAAACCAGCTACAGCATTCCGTGCTGGCAGCTTTCGTGTGGGCGAAATCGCTGGACGTTTCGAATTTGGCAGCCGGGCTCTGCGAGAGACACATACACAGTGTTGCCCCTTTACGAAGCAAAGCTTTTGGGGAAAGCGAATGTCTGTGTGGCAGCGAATGCAGTTCCAAGGGACAGTGAAAACCAGCTTCAGCATTCGGTGCTGGCAGCTTTCGTGTGGGCGCAATCGCTGGACGGTTCGAATTTGGTAGCGGGGCTCTGCGAGAGACACATACACAGTGTTGCCCCATTACCAAGCAAAGCTTTTGGGGAAAGCGAATGTCTGTGTGGCAGCGAATGCAGTTCCAAGGGACAGTGAAAACCAGCTACAGCATTCCGTGCTGGCAGCTTTCGTGTGGGCGCAATCGCTGGACGTTTCGAATTTGGCAGCGGGGCTCTGCAAGAGACACATACACAGTGTTGCCCCATTACCAAGATAGCTTTTGGGGAAAGCGAATGTCTGTGTGGCAGTGAGTGCAGTTCCAAGGGACAGTGAAAACCAGCTACAGCATTCCGTGCTGGCAGCTTTCGTGTGGGCGCAATCGCTGGACGTTTCGAATTCGCAGCCTGGCTCTGCGAGAGTCACATACACAGTGTTGCCCCTTTACGAACCAAAGCTTTTGGGGAAAGCGAATGTCTGTGTGGCAGCGACTGCAGTTCCAAGGGACAGTGAAAACCAGCTACAGCATTCCGTGCTGGCAGCTTTCGTGTGGGCGCAATCGCTGGACGTTTCGAATTTGGCAGCCGGGCTCTGCGAGAGACACATACACAGTGTTGCCCCATTACGAAGCAAAGCTTTTGGGGAAAGCGAATGTCTGTGTGGCAGCGAATGCAGTTCCAAGGGGCAGTGAAAACCAGATTCAGCATTCGGTGCTGGCAGCTTTCGTGTGGGCGCAATCGCTGGACGTTTCGAATTTGGTAGCGGTGCTCTGCGAGAGACACATACACAGTGTTGCCCCATTACCAAGCAAAGCTTTTGGGGAAAGCGAATGTCTGTGTGGCAGCGAATGCAGTTCCAAGGGACAGTGAAAACCAGCTACAGCATTCCGTGCTGGCAGCTTTCGTGTGGGAGAAATCGCTGGACATTTCGAATTTGGCAGCCGGGCTCTGCGAGAGACACATACACAGTGTTGCCCCATTACGAAGCAAAGCTTTTGGGGAAAGCGAATGTCTGTGTGGCAGCGAATGCAGTTCCAAGGGACAGTGAAAACCAGCTACAGCATTCGGTGCTGGCAGCTTTCGTGTGGGAGAAATCGCTGGACGTTTCGAATTTGGCAGCCGGGCTCTGCGAGAGACACATACACAGTGTTGCCCCATTACGAACCAAAGCTTTTGGGGAAAGCGAATGTCTGTGTGGCAGCGAATGCAGTTCCAAGGGACAGTGAAAACCAGCTACAGCATTCCGTGCTGGCAGCTTTCGTGTGGGCGAAATCGCTGGACGTTTCGAATTTGGCAGCCGGGCTCTGCGAGAGACACATACACAGTGTTGCCCCATTACGAACCAAAGCTTTTGGGGAAAGCGAATGCCTGTGTGGCAGCGAATGCAGTTCCAAGGGACAGTGAAAACTAGCTTCAGCATTCGGTGCTGGCAGCTTTCGTGTGGGCGCAATCGCTGGACGTTTCGAATTTGGCAGCGGGGCTCTGCGAGAGACACATACACAGTGTTGCCCCTTTACGAACCAAAGCTTTTGGGGAAAGCGAATGTCTGTGTGGCAGCGAATGCAGTTCCAAGGGACAGTGAAAACCAGCTACAGCATTCCGTGCTGGCAGCTTTCGTGTGGGCGCAATCGCTGGACGTTTCGAATTTGGCAGCCGGGCTCTGCGAGAGACACATACACAGTGTTGCCCCATTACGAAGCAAAGCTTTTGGGGAAAGCGAATGTCTGTGTGGCAGCGAATGCAGTTCCAAGGGACAGTGAAAACCAGCTACAGCATTCCGTGCTGGCAGCTTTCGTGTGGGCGAAATCGCTGGACGTTTCGAATTTGGCAGCCGGGCTCTGCGAGAGACACATACACAGTGTTGCCCCTTTACGAAGCAAAGCTTTTGGGGAAAGCGAATGTCTGTGTGGCAGCGAATGCAGTTCCAAGGGACAGTGAAAACCAGCTTCAGCATTCGGTGCTGGCAGCTTTCGTGTGGGCGCAATCGCTGGACGGTTCGAATTTGGTAGCGGGGCTCTGCGAGAGACACATACACAGTGTTGCCCCATTACCAAGCAAAGCTTTTGGGGAAAGCGAATGTCTGTGTGGCAGCGAATGCAGTTCCAAGGGACAGTGAAAACCAGCTACAGCATTCCGTGCTGGCAGCTTTCGTGTGGGCGCAATCGCTGGACGTTTCGAATTTGGCAGCGGGGCTCTGCAAGAGACACATACACAGTGTTGCCCCATTACCAAGATAGCTTTTGGGGAAAGCGAATGTCTGTGTGGCAGTGAGTGCAGTTCCAAGGGACAGTGAAAACCAGCTACAGCATTCCGTGCTGGCAGCTTTCGTGTGGGCGCAATCGCTGGACGTTTCGAATTCGCAGCCTGGCTCTGCGAGAGACACATACACAGTGTTGCCCCATTACGAACCAAAGCTTTTGGGGAAAGCGAATGCCTGTGTGGCAGCGAATGCAGTTCCAAGGGACAGTGAAAACTAGCTTCAGCATTCGGTGCTGGCAGCTTTCGTGTGGGCGCAATCGCTGGACGTTTCGAATTTGGCAGCGGGGCTCTGCGAGAGACACATACACAGTGTTCCCCATTACGAAGCAAAGCTTTTGGGGAAAGCGAATGTCTGTGTGGCAGCGAATGCAGTTCCAAGGGACAGTGAAAACCAGCTACAGCATTCCGTGCTGGCAGCTTTCGTGTGGGCGCAATCGCTGGACGTTTCGAATTTGGCAGCCGGGCTCTGCGAGAGACACATACACAGTGTTGCCCCATTACGAAGCAAAGCTTTTGGGGAAAGCGAATGTCTGTGTGGCAGCGAATGCAGTTCCAAGGGGCAGTGAAAACCAGCTACAGCATTCCGTGCTGGCAGCTTTCGTGTGGGCGAAATCGCTGGACGTTTCGAATTTGGCAGCCGGGCTCTGCGAGAGACACATACACAGTGTTGCCCCTTTACGAAGCAAAGCTTTTGGGGAAAGCGAATGTCTGTGTGGCAGCGAATGCAGTTCCAAGGGACAGTGAAAACCAGCTACTGCATTCCGTGCTGGCAGCTTTCGTGTGGGAGAAATCGCTGGACGTTTCGAATTTGGCAGCCGGGCTCTGCGAGAGACACATACACAGTGTTGCCCCATTACGAACCAAAGCTTTTGGGGAAAGCGAATGTCTGTGTGGCAGCGAATGCAGTTCCAAGGGACAGTGAAAACCAGCTACAGCATTCGGTGCTGGCAGCTTTCGTGTGGGCGCAATCGCTGGACGTTTCGAATTTGGCAGCCGGGCTCTGCGAGAGACACATACACAGTGTTGCCCCATTACGAACCAAAGCTTTTGGGGAAAGCGAATGCCTGTGTGGCAGCGAATGCAGTTCCAAGGGACAGTGAAAACTAGCTTCAGCATTCGGTGCTGGCAGCTTTCGTGTGGGCGCAATCGCTGGACGTTTCGAATTTGGCAGCGGGGCTCTGCGAGAGACACATACACAGTGTTGCCCCTTTACGAACCAAAGCTTTTGGGGAAAGCGAATGTCTGTGTGGCAGCGAATGCAGTTCCAAGGGACAGTGAAAACCAGCTACAGCATTCCGTGCTGGCAGCTTTCGTGTGGGCGCAATCGCTGGACGTTTCGAATTTGGCAGCCGGGCTCTGCGAGAGACACATACACAGTGTTGCCCCATTACGAAGCAAAGCTTTTGGGGAAAGCGAATGTCTGTGTGGCAGCGAATGCAGTTCCAAGGGGCAGTGAAAACCAGCTTCAGCATTCGGTGCTGGCTGCTTTCGTGTGGGCGAAATCGCTGGACGTTTCGAATTTGGCAGCCGGGCTCTGCGAGAGACACATACACAGTGTTGCCCCTTTACGAAGCAAAGCTTTTGGGGAAAGCGAATGTCTGTGTGGCAGCGAATGCAGTTCCAAGGGACAGTGAAAACCAGCTTCAGCATTCGGTGCTGGCAGCTTTCGTGTGGGCGCAATCGCTGGACGTTTCGAATTTGGCAGCGGGGCTCTGCGAGAGACACATACACAGTGTTGCCCCATTACGAAGCAAAGCTTTTGGGGAAAGCGAATGTCTGTGTGGCAGCGAATGCAGTTCCAAGGGGCAGTGAAAACCAGCTACAGCATTCCGTGCTGGCAGCTTTCGTGTGGGCGAAATCGCTGGACGTTTCGAATTTGGCAGCCGGGCTCTGCGAGAGACACATACACAGTGTTGCCCCATTACGAACCAAAGCTTTTGGGGAAAGCGAATGCCTGTGTGGCAGCGAATGCAGTTCCAAGGGACAGTGAAAACTAGCTTCAGCATTCGGTGCTGGCAGCTTTCGTGTGGGCGCAATCGCTGGACGTTTCGAATTTGGCAGCGGGGCTCTGCGAGAGACACATACACAGTGTTGCCCCTTTACGAACCAAAGCTTTTGGGGAAAGCGAATGTCTGTGTGGCAGCGAATGCAGTTCCACGGGACAGTGAAAACCAGATACTGCATTCCGTGCTGGCAGCTTTCGTGTGGGCGCAATCGCTGGACGTTTCGAATTTGGCAGCCGGGCTCTGCGAGAGACACATACACAGTGTTGCCCCATTACCAAGCAAAGCTTTTGGGGAAAGCGAATGTCTGTGTGGCAGCGAATGCAGTTCCAAGGGGCAGTGAAAACCAGCTTCAGCATTCGGTGCTGGCAGCTTTCGTGTGGGCGAAATCGCTGGACGTTTCGAATTTGGCAGCCGGGCTCTGCGAGAGACACATACACATTGTTGCCCCTTTACGAAGCAAAGCTTTTGGGGAAAGCGAATGTCTGTGTGGCAGCGAATGCAGTTCCAAGGGACAGTGAAAACCAGCTACAGCATTCCGTGCTGGCAGCTTTCGTGTGGGCGCAATCGCTGGACGTTTCGAATTTGGCAGCGGGGCTCTGCGAGAGACACATACACAGTGTTGCCCCATTACGAACCAAAGCTTTTGGGGAAAGCGAATGTCTGTGTGGCAGCGAATGCAGTTCCAAGGGACAGTGAAAACCAGCTACTGCATTCCGTGCTGGCAGCTTTCGTGTGGGCGCAATCGCTGGACGTTTCGAATTTGGCAGCGGGGCTCTGCGAGAGACACATACACAGTGTTGCCCCATTACGAAGCAAAGCTTTTGGGGAAAGCGAATGTCTGTGTGGCAGCGAATGCAGTTCCAAGGGACAGTGAAAACCAGCTTCAGCATTCGGTGCTGGCAGCTTTCGTGTGGGAGAAATCGCTGGACGTTTCGAATTTGGCAGCGGGGCTCTGCGAGAGACACATACACAGTGTTGCCCCATTACCAAGCAAAGCTTTTGGGGAAAGCGAATGTCTGTGTGGCAGCGAATGCAGTTCCAAGGGACAGTGCAAACCAGCTACAGCATTCCGTGCTGGCAGCTTTCGTGTGGGAGAAATCGCTGGACATTTCGAATTTGGCAGCCGGGCTCTGCGAGAGACACATACACAGTGTTGCCCCATTACGAAGCAAAGCTTTTGGGGAAAGCGAATGTCTGTGTGGCAGCGAATGCAGTTCCAAGGGACAGTGAAAACCAGCTACTGCATTCCGTGCTGGCAGCTTTCGTGTGGGAGAAATCGCTGGACGTTTCGAATTTGGCAGCCGGGCTCTGCGAGAGACACATACACAGTGTTGCCCCATTACGAACCAAAGCTTTTGGGGAAAGCGAATGTCTGTGTGGCAGCGAATGCAGTTCCAAGGGACAGTGAAAACCAGCTACAGCATTCCGTGCTGGCAGCTTTCGTGTGGGCGAAATCGCTGGACGTTTCAAATTTGGCAGCCGGGCTCTGCGAGAGACACATACACAGTGTTGCCCGATTACGAACCAAAGCTTTTGGGGAAAGCGAATGCCTGTGTGGCAGCGAATGCAGTTCCAAGGGACAGTGAAAACCAGCTACAGCATTTCGTGCTGGCAGCTTTCGTGTGGGCGAAATCGCTGGACGTTTCGAATTTGGCAGCGGGGCTCTGCGAGAGACACATACACAGTGTTGCCCCATTACCAAGCAAAGCTTTTGGGGAAAGCGAATGTCTGTGTGGCAGCGAATGCAGTTCCAAGGGGCAGTGAAAACCAGCTTCAGCATTCGGTGCTGGCAGCTTTCGTGTGGGCGAAATCGCTGGACGTTTCGAATTTGGTAGCGGGGCTCTGCGAGAGACACATACACAGTGTTGCCCCATTACCAAGCAAAGCTTTTGGGGAAAGCGAATGTCTGTGTGGCAGCGAATGCAGTTCCAAGGGACAGTGAAAACCAGCTACAGCATTCCGTGCTGGCAGCTTTCGTGTGGGCGCAATCGCTGGACGTTTCGAATTTGGCAGCCGGGCTCTGCGAGAGACACATACACAGTGTTGCCCCATTACCAAGCAAAGCTTTTGGGGAAAGCGAATGTCTGTGTGGCAGCGAATGCAGTTCCAAGGGACAGTGAAAACCAGCTACGGCATTTCGTGCTGGCAGCTTTCGTGTGGGCGAAATCGCTGGACGTTTCGAATTTGGCAGCGGGGCTCTGCGAGAGACACATACACAGTGTTGCCCCATTACGAAGCAAAGCTTTTGGGGAAAGCGAATGTCTGTGTGGCAGCGAATGCAGTTCCAAGGGGCTGTGAAAACCAGCTTCAGCATTCGGTGCTGGCAGCTTTCGTGTGGGCGCAATCGCTGGACGTTTCGAATTTGGTAGCGGGGCTCTGCGAGAGACACATACACAGTGTTGCCCCATTACGAAGCAAAGCTTTTGGGGAAAGCGAATGCCTGTGTGGCAGCGAATGCAGTTCCAAGGGGCAGTGAAAACCAGCTACAGCATTCCGTGCTGGCAGCTTTCGTGTGGGCGAAATCGCTGGACGTTTCGAATTTGGCAGCCGGGCTCTGCGAGAGACACATACACAGTGTTCCCCATTACGAAGCAAAGCTTTTGGGGAAAGCGAATGTCTGTGTGGCAGCGAATGCAGTTCCAAGGGACAGTGAAAACCAGCTACTGCATTCCGTGCTGGCAGCTTTCGTGTGGGAGAAATCGCTGGACGTTTCGAATTTGGCAGCCGGGCTCTGCGAGAGACACATACACAGTGTTGCCCCATTACGAACCAAAGCTTTTGGGGAAAGCGAATGTCTGTGTGGCAGCGAATGCAGTTCCAAGGGACAGTGAAAACCAGCTACAGCATTCCGTGCTGGCAGCTTTCGTGTGGGCGAAATCGCTGGACGTTTCGAATTTGGCAGCCGGGCTCTGCGAGAGACACATACACAGTGTTGCCCCATTACGAACCAAAGCTTTTGGGGAAAGCGAATGCCTGTGTGGCAGCGAATGCAGTTCCAAGGGACAGTGAAAACTAGCTTCAGCATTCCGTGCTGGCAGCTTTCGTGTGGGCGCAATCGCTGGACGTTTCGAATTTGGCAGCGGGGCTCTGCGAGAGACACATACACAGTGTTGCCCCTTTACGAACCAAAGCTTTTGGGGAAAGCGAATGTCTGTGTGGCAGCGAATGCAGTTCCAAGGGACAGTGAAAACCAGCTACAGCATTCCGTGCTGGCAGCTTTCGTGTGGGCGCAATCGCTGGACGTTTCGAATTTGGCAGCCGGGCTCTGCGAGAGACACATACACAGTGTTGCCCCATTACGAAGCAAAGCTTTTGGGGAAAGCGAATGTCTGTGTGGCAGCGAATGCAGTTCCAAGGGACAGTGAAAACCAGCTTCAGCATTCGGTGCTGGCAGCTTTCGTGTGGGCGCAATCGCTGGACGTTTCGAATTTGGCAGCGGGGCTCTGCGAGAGACACATACACAGTGTTGCCCCATTACGAAGCAAAGCTTTTGGGGAAAGCGAATGTCTGTGTGGCAGCGAATGCAGTTCCAAGGGACAGTGAAAACCAGCTACTGCATTTCGTGCTGGCAGCTTTCGTGTGGGCGAAATCGCTGGACGTTTCGAATTTGGCAGCCGGGCTCTGCGAGAGACACATACACAGTGTTGCCCCATTACGAAGCAAAGCTTTTGGGGAAAGCGAATGTCTGTGTGGCAGCGAATGCAGTTCCAAGGGACAGTGAAAACCAGCTACAGCATTCCGTGCTGGCAGCTTTCGTGTGGGCGAAATCGCTGGACGTTTCGAATTTGGCAGCCGGGCTCTGCGAGAGACACATACACAGTGTTGCCCCATTACCAAGCAAAGCTTTTGGGGAAAGCGAATGTCTGTGTGGCAGCGAATGCAGTTCCAAGGGACAGTGAAAACCAGCTACTGCATTCCGTGCTGGCAGCTTTCGTGTGGGCGCAATCGCTGGACGTTTCGAATTTGGCAGCCGGGCTCTGCGAGAGACACATACACAGTGTTGCCCCTTTACGAAGCAAAGCTTTTGGGGAAAGCGAATGTCTGTGTGGCAGCGAATGCAGTTCCAAGGGACAGTGAAAACCAGCTACAGCATTCCGTGCTGGCAGCTTTCGTGTGGGCGCAATCGCTGGACGTTTCGAATTTGGCAGCCGGGCTCTGCGAGAGACACATACACAGTGTTGCCCCATTACGAAGCAAAGCTTTTGGGGAAAGCGAATGTCTGTGTGGCAGCGAATGCAGTTCCAAGGGACAGTGAAAACCAGCTTCAGCATTCGGTGCTGGCAGCTTTCGTGTGGGCGCAATCGCTGGACTTTTCGAATTTGGCAGCGGGGCTCTGCGAGAGACACATACACAGTGTTGCCCCATTACGAAGCAAAGCTTTTGGGGAAAGCGAATGTCTGTGTGGCAGCGAATGCAGTTCCAAGGGACAGTGAAAACCAGCTACTGCATTTCGTGCTGGCAGCTTTCGTGTGGGCGAAATCGCTGGACGTTTCGAATTTGGCAGCCGGGCTCTGCGAGAGACACATACACAGTGTTGCCCCTTTACGAAGCAAAGCTTTTGGGGAAAGCGAATGTCTGTGTGGCAGCGAATGCAGTTCCAAGGGACAGTGCAAACCAGCTACAGCATTCCGTGCTGGCAGCTTTCGTGTGGGAGAAATCGCTGGACATTTCGAATTTGGCAGCCGGGCTCTGCGAGAGACACATACACAGTGTTGCCCCATTACCAAGCAAAGCTTTTGGGGAAAGCGAATGTCTGTGTGGCAGCGAATGCAGTTCCAAGGGACAGTGAAAACCAGCTACTGCATTCCGTGCTGGCAGCTTTCGTGTGGGAGAAATCGCTGGACGTTTCGAATTTGGCAGCCGGGCTCTGCGAGAGACACATACACAGTGTTGCCCCATTACCAAGCAAAGCTTTTGGGGAAAGCGAATGCCTGTGTGGCAGCGAATGCAGTTCCAAGGGACAGTGAAAACTAGCTTCAGCATTCGGTGCTGGCAGCTTTCGTGTGGGCGCAATCGCTGGACGTTTCGAATTTGGCAGCGGGGCTCTGCGAGAGACACATACACAGTGTTCCCCATTACGAAGCAAAGCTTTTGGGGAAAGCGAATGTCTGTGTGGCAGCGAATGCAGTTCCAAGGGACAGTGAAAACCAGCTACAGCATTCCGTGCTGGCAGCTTTCGTGTGGGCGCAATCGCTGGACGTTTCGAATTTGGCAGCCGGGCTCTGCGAGAGACACATACACAGTGTTGCCCCATTACGAAGCAAAGCTTTTGGGGAAAGCGAATGTCTGTGTGGCAGCGAATGCAGTTCCAAGGGGCAGTGAAAACCAGCTACAGCATTCCGTGCTGGCAGCTTTCGTGTGGGCGAAATCGCTGGACGTTTCGAATTTGGCAGCCGGGCTCTGCGAGAGACACATACACAGTGTTGCCCCTTTACGAACCAAAGCTTTTGGGGAAAGCGAATGTCTGTGTGGCAGCGAATGCAGTTCCAAGGGACAGTGAAAACCAGCTTCAGCATTCGGTGCTGGCAGCTTTCGTGTGGGCGCAATCGCTGGACGGTTCGAATTTGGTAGCGGGGCTCTGCGAGAGACACATACACAGTGTTGCCCCATTACCAAGCAAAGCTTTTGGGGAAAGCGAATGTCTGTGTGGCAGCGAATGCAGTTCCAAGGGACAGTGAAAACCAGCTACAGCATTCCGTGCTGGCAGCTTTCGTGTGGGCGCAATCGCTGGACGTTTCGAATTTGGCAGCGGGGCTCTGCGAGAGACACATACACAGTGTTGCCCCATTACCAAGATAGCTTTTGGGGAAAGCGAATGTCTGTGTGGCAGTGAGTGCAGTTCCAAGGGACAGTGAAAACCAGCTACAGCATTCCGTGCTGGCAGCTTTCGTGTGGGCGCAATCGCTGGACGTTTCGAATTCGCAGCCTGGCTCTGCGAGAGACACATACACAGTGTTGCCCCATTACGAACCAAAGCTTTTGGGGAAAGCGAATGCCTGTGTGGCAGCGAATGCAGTTCCAAGGGACAGTGAAAACTAGCTTCAGCATTCGGTGCTGGCAGCTTTCGTGTGGGCGCAATCGCTGGACGTTTCGAATTTGGCAGCGGGGCTCTGCGAGAGACACATACACAGTGTTCCCCATTACGAAGCAAAGCTTTTGGGGAAAGCGAATGTCTGTGTGGCAGCGAATGCAGTTCCAAGGGACAGTGAAAACCAGCTACAGCATTCCGTGCTGGCAGCTTTCGTGTGGGCGCAATCGCTGGACGTTTCGAATTTGGCAGCCGGGCTCTGCGAGAGACACATACACAGTGTTGCCCCATTACGAAGCAAAGCTTTTGGGGAAAGCGAATGTCTGTGTGGCAGCGAATGCAGTTCCAAGGGGCAGTGAAAACCAGCTACAGCATTCCGTGCTGGCAGCTTTCGTGTGGGCGAAATCGCTGGACGTTTCGAATTTGGCAGCCGGGCTCTGCGAGAGACACATACACAGTGTTGCCCCTTTACGAAGCAAAGCTTTTGGGGAAAGCGAATGTCTGTGTGGCAGCGAATGCAGTTCCAAGGGACAGTGAAAACCAGCTTCAGCATTCGGTGCTGGCAGCTTTCGTGTGGGCGCAATCGCTGGACGGTTCGAATTTGGTAGCGGGGCTCTGCGAGAGACACATACACAGTGTTGCCCCATTACCAAGCAAAGCTTTTGGGGAAAGCGAATGTCTGTGTGGCAGCGAATGCAGTTCCAAGGGACAGTGAAAACCAGCTACAGCATTCCGTGCTGGCAGCTTTCGTGTGGGCGCAATCGCTGGACGTTTCGAATTTGGCAGCGGGGCTCTGCAAGAGACACATACACAGTGTTGCCCCATTACCAAGATAGCTTTTGGGGAAAGCGAATGTCTGTGTGGCAGTGAGTGCAGTTCCAAGGGACAGTGAAAACCAGCTACAGCATTCCGTGCTGGCAGCTTTCGTGTGGGCGCAATCGCTGGACGTTTCGAATTCGCAGCCTGGCTCTGCGAGAGTCACATACACAGTGTTGCCCCTTTACGAACCAAAGCTTTTGGGGAAAGCGAATGTCTGTGTGGCAGCGAATGCAGTTCCAAGGGACAGTGAAAACCAGCTACTGCATTCCGTGCTGGCAGCTTTCGTGTGGGAGAAATCGCTGGACGTTTCGAATTTGGCAGCCGGGCTCTGCGAGAGACACATACACAGTGTTGCCCCATTACGAACCAAAGCTTTTGGGGAAAGCGAATGTCTGTGTGGCAGCGAATGCAGTTCCAAGGGACAGTGAAAACCAGCTACAGCATTCCGTGCTGGCAGCTTTCGTGTGGGCGAAATCGCTGGACGTTTCGAATTTGGCAGCCGGGCTCTGCGAGAGACACATACACAGTGTTGCCCCATTACGAACCAAAGCTTTTGGGGAAAGCGAATGCCTGTGTGGCAGCGAATGCAGTTCCAAGGGACAGTGAAAACTAGCTTCAGCATTCGGTGCTGGCAGCTTTCGTGTGGGCGCAATCGCTGGACGTTTCGAATTTGGCAGCGGGGCTCTGCGAGAGACACATACACAGTGTTGCCCCTTTACGAACCAAAGCTTTTGGGGAAAGCGAATGTCTGTGTGGCAGCGAATGCAGTTCCAAGGGACAGTGAAAACCAGCTACAGCATTCCGTGCTGGCAGCTTTCGTGTGGGCGCAATCGCTGGACGTTTCGAATTTGGCAGCCGGGCTCTGCGAGAGACACATACACAGTGTTGCCCCATTACGAAGCAAAGCTTTTGGGGAAAGCGAATGTCTGTGTGGCAGCGAATGCAGTTCCAAGGGGCAGTGAAAACCAGCTTCAGCATTCGGTGCTGGCTGCTTTCGTGTGGGCGAAATCGCTGGACGTTTCGAATTTGGCAGCCGGGCTCTGCGAGAGACACATACACAGTGTTGCCCCTTTACGAAGCAAAGCTTTTGGGGAAAGCGAATGTCTGTGTGGCAGCGAATGCAGTTCCAAGGGACAGTGAAAACCAGCTTCAGCATTCGGTGCTGGCAGCTTTCGTGTGGGCGCAATCGCTGGACGTTTCGAATTTGGCAGCGGGGCTCTGCGAGAGACACATACACAGTGTTGCCCCATTACGAAGCAAAGCTTTTGGGGAAAGCGAATGTCTGTGTGGCAGCGAATGCAGTTCCAAGGGACAGTGAAAACCAGCTACTGCATTTCGTGCTGGCAGCTTTCGTGTGGGCGCAATCGCTGGACGTTTCGAATTTGGCAGCCGGGCTCTGCGAGAGACACATACACAGTGTTGCCCCATTACGAAGCAAAGCTTTTGTGGAAAGCGAATGTCTGTGTGGCAGCGAATGCAGTTCCAAGGGGCAGTGAAAAACAGCTTCAGCATTCGGTGCTGGCAGCTTTCGTGTGGGCGCAATCGCTGGACGTTTCGAATTTGGTAGCGGGGCTCTGCGAGAGACACATACACAGTGTTGCCCCATTACGAAGCAAAGCTTTTGGGGAAAGCGAATGTCTGTGTGGCAGCGAATGCAGTTCCAAGGGACAGTGAAAACCAGCTACAGCATTCCGTGCTGGCAGCTTTCGTGTGGGCGAAATCACTGGACGTTTCGAATTTGGCAGCCGGGCTCTGCGAGAGACACATACACAGTGTTGCCCCATTACGAAGCAAAGCTTTTGGGGAAAGCGAATGTCTGTGTGGCAGCGAATGCAGTTCCAAGGGACAGTGAAAACCAGCTACAGTATTCGGTGCTGGCAGCTTTCGTGTGGGAGAAATCGCTGGACGTTTCGAATTTGGCAGCCGGGCTCTGCGAGAGACACATACACAGTGTTGCCCCATTACGAAGCAAAGCTTTTGGGGAAAGCGAATGTCTGTGTGGCAGCGAATGCAGTTCCAAGGGACAGTGAAAACCAGCTACAGCATTCCGTGCTGGCAGCTTTCGTGTGGGCGAAATCGCTGGACGTTTCGAATTTGGCAGCCTGGCTCTGCGAGAGACACATACACAGTGTTGCCCCATTACGAACCAAAGCTTTTGGGGAAAGCGAATGCCTGTGTGGCAGCGAATGCAGTTCCAAGGGACAGTGAAAACTAGCTTCAGCATTCGGTGCTGGCAGCTTTCGTGTGGGCGCAATCGCTGGACGTTTCGAATTTGGCAGCGGGGCTCTGCGAGAGACACATACACAGTGTTGCCCCTTTACGAACCAAAGCTTTTGGGGAAAGCGAATGTCTGTGTGGCAGCGAATGCAGTTCCAAGGGACAGTGAAAACCAGATACTGCATTCCGTGCTGGCAGCTTTCATGTGGGCGCAATCGCTGGACGTTTCGAATTTGGCAGCCGGGCTCTGCGAGAGACACATACACAGTGTTGCCCCATTACCAAGCAAAGCTTTTGGGGAAAGCGAATGTCTGTGTGGCAGCGAATGCAGTTCCAAGGGGCAGTGAAAACCAGCTTCAGCATTCGGTGCTGGCAGCTTTCGTGTGGGCGAAATCGCTGGACGTTTCGAATTTGGCAGCCGGGCTCTGCGAGAGACACATACACATTGTTGCCCCTTTACGAAGCAAAGCTTTTGGGGAAAGCGAATGTCTGTGTGGCAGCGAATGCAGTTCCAAGGGACAGTGAAAACCAGCTACAGCATTCCGTGCTGGCAGCTTTCGTGTGGGCGAAATCGCTGGACGTTTCGAATTTGGCAGCGGGGCTCTGCGAGAGTCACATACACAGTGTTCCCCATTACGAACCAAAGCTTTTGGGGAAAGCGAATGTCTGTGTGGCAGCGAATGCAGTTCCAAGGGACAGTGAAAACCAGCTACTGCATTCCGTGCTGGCAGCTTTCGTGTGGGAGAAATCGCTGGACGTTTCGAATTTGGCAGTCGGGCTCTGCGAGAGACACATACACAGTGTTGCCCCTTTACGAACCAAAGCTTTTGGGGAAAGCGAATGTCTGTGTGGCAGCGAATGCAGTTCCAAGGGACAGTGAAAACCAGCTACTGCATTCCGTGCTGGCAGCTTTCGTGTGGGCGCAATCGCTGGACGTTTCGAATTTGGCAGCGGGGCTCTGCGAGAGACACATACACAGTGTTGCCCCATTACGAAGCAAAGCTTTTGGGGAAAGCGAATGTCTGTGTGGCAGCGAATGCAGTTCCAAGGGACAGTGAAAACCAGCTTCAGCATTCGGTGCTGGCAGCTTTCGTGTGGGAGAAATCGCTGGACGTTTCGAATTTGGCAGCGGGGCTCTGCGAGAGACACATACACAGTGTTGCCCCATTACCAAGCAAAGCTTTTGGGGAAAGCGAATGTCTGTGTGGCAGCGAATGCAGTTCCAAGGGACAGTGCAAACCAGCTACAGCATTCCGTGCTGGCAGCTTTCGTGTGGGAGAAATCGCTGGACATTTCGAATTTGGCAGCCGGGCTCTGCGAGAGACACATACACAGTGTTGCCCCATTACGAAGCAAAGCTTTTGGGGAAAGCGAATGTCTGTGTGGCAGCGAATGCAGTTCCAAGGGACAGTGAAAACCAGCTACTGCATTCCGTGCTGGCAGCTTTCGTGTGGGCGAAATCGCTGGACGTTTCAAATTTGGCAGCCGGGCTCTGCGAGAGACACATACACAGTGTTGCCCGATTACGAACCAAAGCTTTTGGGGAAAGCGAATGCCTGTGTGGCAGCGAATGCAGTTCCAAGGGACAGTGAAAACCAGCTTCATCATTCGGTGCTGGCTGCTTTCGTGTGGGCGCAATCGCTGGACGTTTCGAATTTGGCAGCCGGGCTCTGCGAGAGACACATACACAGTGTTGCCCCATTACGAAGCAAAGCTTTTGTGGAAAGCGAATGTCTGTGTGGCAGCGAATGCAGTTCCAAGGGGCAGTGAAAAACAGCTTCAGCATTCGGTGCTGGCAGCTTTCGTGTGGGCGCAATCGCTGGACGTTTCGAATTTGGTAGCGGGGCTCTGCGAGAGACACATACACAGTGTTGCCCCATTACGAAGCAAAGCTTTTGGGGAAAGCGAATGTCTGTGTGGCAGCGAATGCAGTTCCAAGGGGCAGTGAAAACCAGCTTCAGCATTCGGTGCTGGCAGCTTTCGTGTGGGCGAAATCGCTGGACGTTTCGAATTTGGCAGCCGGGCTCTGCGAGAGACACATACACATTGTTGCCCCTTTACGAAGCAAAGCTTTTGGGGAAAGCGAATGTCTGTGTGGCAGCGAATGCAGTTCCAAGGGACAGTGAAAACCAGCTACAGCATTCCGTGCTGGCAGCTTTCGTGTGGGCGAAATCGCTGGACGTTTCGAATTTGGCAGCGGGGCTCTGCGAGAGTCACATACACAGTGTTCCCCATTACGAACCAAAGCTTTTGGGGAAAGCGAATGTCTGTGTGGCAGCGAATGCAGTTCCAAGGGACAGTGAAAACCAGCTACTGCATTCCGTGCTGGCAGCTTTCGTGTGGGAGAAATCGCTGGACGTTTCGAATTTGGCAGTCGGGCTCTGCGAGAGACACATACACAGTGTTGCCCCTTTACGAACCAAAGCTTTTGGGGAAAGCGAATGTCTGTGTGGCAGCGAATGCAGTTCCAAGGGACAGTGAAAACCAGCTACTGCATTCCGTGCTGGCAGCTTTCGTGTGGGCGCAATCGCTGGACGTTTCGAATTTGGCAGCGGGGCTCTGCGAGAGACACATACACAGTGTTGCCCCATTACGAAGCAAAGCTTTTGGGGAAAGCGAATGTCTGTGTGGCAGCGAATGCAGTTCCAAGGGACAGTGAAAACCAGCTTCAGCATTCGGTGCTGGCAGCTTTCGTGTGGGAGAAATCGCTGGACGTTTCGAATTTGGCAGCGGGGCTCTGCGAGAGACACATACACAGTGTTGCCCCATTACCAAGCAAAGCTTTTGGGGAAAGCGAATGTCTGTGTGGCAGCGAATGCAGTTCCAAGGGACAGTGCAAACCAGCTACAGCATTCCGTGCTGGCAGCTTTCGTGTGGGAGAAAT
Source organism: Mycteria americana (assembly GCF_035582795.1). Classification (NCBI taxonomy): domain Eukaryota; kingdom Metazoa; phylum Chordata; class Aves; order Ciconiiformes; family Ciconiidae; genus Mycteria; species Mycteria americana. The sequence continues at coordinate 9,455,030 of NC_134383.1, forward strand.
CGCTGGACATTTCGAATTTGGCAGCCGGGCTCTGCGAGAGACACATACACATTGTTGCCCCTTTACGAAGCAAAGCTTTTGGGGAAAGCGAATGTCTGTGTGGCAGCGAATGCAGTTCCAAGGGACAGTGAAAACCAGCTACAGCATTCCGTGCTGGCAGCTTTCGTGTGGGCGAAATCGCTGGACGTTTCGAATTTGGCAGCGGGGCTCTGCGAGAGTCACATACACAGTGTTCCCCATTACGAACCAAAGCTTTTGGGGAAAGCGAATGTCTGTGTGGCAGCGAATGCAGTTCCAAGGGACAGTGAAAACCAGCTACTGCATTCCGTGCTGGCAGCTTTCGTGTGGGAGAAATCGCTGGACGTTTCGAATTTGGCAGTCGGGCTCTGCGAGAGACACATACACAGTGTTGCCCCTTTACGAACCAAAGCTTTTGGGGAAAGCGAATGTCTGTGTGGCAGCGAATGCAGTTCCAAGGGACAGTGAAAACCAGCTACAGCATTCCGTGCTGGCAGCTTTCGTGTGGGCGCAATCGCTGGACGTTTCGAATTTGGCAGCGGGGCTCTGCGAGAGACACATACACAGTGTTGCCCCATTACGAAGCAAAGCTTTTGGGGAAAGCGAATGTCTGTGTGGCAGCGAATGCAGTTCCAAGGGACAGTGAAAACCAGCTTCAGCATTCGGTGCTGGCAGCTTTCGTGTGGGAGAAATCGCTGGACGTTTCGAATTTGGCAGCGGGGCTCTGCGAGAGACACATACACAGTGTTGCCCCATTACCAAGCAAAGCTTTTGGGGAAAGCGAATGTCTGTGTGGCAGCGAATGCAGTTCCAAGGGACAGTGCAAACCAGCTACAGCATTCCGTGCTGGCAGCTTTCGTGTGGGAGAAATCGCTGGACATTTCGAATTTGGCAGCCGGGCTCTGCGAGAGACACATACACAGTGTTGCCCCATTACGAAGCAAAGCTTTTGGGGAAAGCGAATGTCTGTGTGGCAGCGAATGCAGTTCCAAGGGACAGTGAAAACCAGCTACTGCATTCCGTGCTGGCAGCTTTCGTGTGGGCGAAATCGCTGGACGTTTCAAATTTGGCAGCCGGGCTCTGCGAGAGACACATACACAGTGTTGCCCGATTACGAACCAAAGCTTTTGGGGAAAGCGAATGCCTGTGTGGCAGCGAATGCAGTTCCAAGGGACAGTGAAAACCAGCTTCAGCATTCGGTGCTGGCAGCTTTCGTGTGGGCGCAATCGCTGGACGTTTCGAATTTGGCAGCGGGGCTCTGCGAGAGACACATACACAGTGTTGCCCCATTACGAAGCAAAGCTTTTGGGGAAAGCGAATGTCTGTGTGGCAGCGAATGCAGTTCCAAGGGACAGTGAAAACCAGCTACTGCATTTCGTGCTGGCAGCTTTCGTGTGGGCGCAATCGCTGGACGTTTCGAATTTGGCAGCCGGGCTCTGCGAGAGACACATACACAGTGTTGCCCCATTACGAAGCAAAGCTTTTGTGGAAAGCGAATGTCTGTGTGGCAGCGAATGCAGTTCCAAGGGGCAGTGAAAAACAGCTTCAGCATTCGGTGCTGGCAGCTTTCGTGTGGGCGCAATCGCTGGACGTTTCGAATTTGGTAGCGGGGCTCTGCGAGAGACACATACACAGTGTTGCCCCATTACGAAGCAAAGCTTTTGGGGAAAGCGAATGTCTGTGTGGCAGCGAATGCAGTTCCAAGGGACAGTGAAAACCAGCTACAGCATTCCGTGCTGGCAGCTTTCGTGTGGGCGAAATCGCTGGACGTTTCGAATTTGGCAGCCGGGCTCTGCGAGAGACACATACACAGTGTTGCCCCATTACGAAGCAAAGCTTTTGGGGAAAGCGAATGTCTGTGTGGCAGCGAATGCAGTTCCAAGGGACAGTGAAAACCAGCTACTGCATTCCGTGCTGGCAGCTTTCGTGTGGGCGAAATCGCTGGACGTTTCGAATTTGGCAGCCGGGCTCTGCGAGAGACACATACACAGTGTTGCCCCATTACGAACCAAAGCTTTTGGGGAAAGCGAATGTCTGTGTGGCAGCGAATGCAGTTCCAAGGGGCAGTGAAAACCAGCTTCAGCATTCGGTGCTGGCAGCTTTCGTGTGGGCGAAATCGCTGGACGTTTCGAATTTGGCAGCCGGGCTCTGCGAGAGACACATACACATTGTTGCCCCTTTACGAAGCAAAGCTTTTGGGGAAAGCGAATGTCTGTGTGGCAGCGAATGCAGTTCCAAGGGACAGTGAAAACCAGCTACAGCATTCCGTGCTGGCAGCTTTCGTGTGGGAGAAATCGCTGGACGTTTCGAATTTGGCAGCGGGGCTCTGCGAGAGTCACATACACAGTGTTCCCCATTACGAAGCAAAGCTTTTGGGGAAAGCGAATGTCTGTGTGGCAGCGAATGCAGTTCCAAGGGACAGTGAAAACCAGCTACTGCATTCCGTGCTGGCAGCTTTCGTGTGGGAGAAATCGCTGGACGTTTCGAATTTGGCAGTCGGGCTCTGCGAGAGACACATACACAGTGTTGCCCCTTTACGAACCAAAGCTTTTGGGGAAAGCGAATGTCTGTGTGGCAGCGAATGCAGTTCCAAGGGACAGTGAAAACCAGCTACTGCATTCCGTGCTGGCAGCTTTCGTGTGGGCGCAATCGCTGGACGTTTCGAATTTGGCAGCGGGGCTCTGCGAGAGACACATACACAGTGTTGCCCCATTACGAAGCAAAGCTTTTGGGGAAAGCGAATGTCTGTGTGGCAGCGAATGCAGTTCCAAGGGACAGTGAAAACCAGCTTCAGCATTCGGTGCTGGCAGCTTTCGTGTGGGCGAAATCGCTGGACGTTTCGAATTTGGCAGCGGGGCTCTGCGAGAGACACATACACAGTGTTGCCCCATTACCAAGCAAAGCTTTTGGGGAAAGCGAATGTCTGTGTGGCAGCGAATGCAGTTCCAAGGGACAGTGCAAACCAGCTACAGCATTCCGTGCTGGCAGCTTTCGTGTGGGAGAAATCGCTGGACATTTCGAATTTGGCAGCCGGGCTCTGCGAGAGACACATACACAGTGTTGCCCCATTACGAAGCAAAGCTTTTGGGGAAAGCGAATGTCTGTGTGGCAGCGAATGCAGTTCCAAGGGACAGTGAAAACCAGCTACTGCATTCCGTGCTGGCAGCTTTCGTGTGGGAGAAATCGCTGGACGTTTCGAATTTGGCAGCCGGGCTCTGCGAGAGACACATACACAGTGTTGCCCCATTACGAACCAAAGCTTTTGGGGAAAGCGAATGTCTGTGTGGCAGCGAATGCAGTTCCAAGGGACAGTGAAAACCAGCTACAGCATTCCGTGCTGGCAGCTTTCGTGTGGGCGAAATCGCTGGACGTTTCAAATTTGGCAGCCGGAATCTGCGAGAGACACATACACAGTGTTGCCCGATTACGAACCAAAGCTTTTGGGGAAAGCGAATGTCTGTGTGGCAGCGAATGCAGTTCCAAGGGACAGTGAAAACCAGCTTCAGCATTCGGTGCTGGCAGCTTTCGTGTGGGCGCAATCGCTGGACGTTTCGAATTTGGTAGCGGGGCTCTGCGAGAGACACATACACAGTGTTGCCCCATTACGAAGCAAAGCTTTTGGGGAAAGCGAATGTCTGTGTGGCAGCGAATGCAGTTCCAAGGGGCAGTGAAAACCAGCTTCAGCATTCGGTGCTGGCAGCTTTCGTGTGGGCGAAATCGCTGGACGTTTCGAATTTGGCAGCGGGGCTCTGCGAGAGACACATACACAGTGTTCCCCATTACGAAGCAAAGCTTTTGGGGAAAGCGAATGTCTGTGTGGCAGCGAATGCAGTTCCAAGGGACAGTGAAAACCAGCTACTGCATTCCGTGCTGGCAGCTTTCGTGTGGGCGAAATCGCTGGACGTTTCGAATTTGGCAGCCGGGCTCTGCGAGAGACACATACACAGTGTTGCCCCATTACGAAGCAAAGCTTTTGGGGAAAGCGAATGTCTGTGTGGCAGCGAATGCAGTTCCAAGGGACAGTGAAAACCAGCTTCAGCATTCCGTGCTGGCAGCTTTCGTGTGGGCGAAATCGCTGGACGTTTCGAATTTGGCAGCCGGGCTCTGCGAGAGACACATACACAGTGTTGCCCCATTACCAAGCAAAGCTTTTGGGGAAAGCGAATGTCTGTGTGGCAGCGAATGCAGTTCCAAGGGACAGTGAAAACCAGCTACTGCATTCCGTGCTGGCAGCTTTCGTGTGGGAGAAATCGCTGGACGTTTCGAATTTGGCAGCCGGGCTCTGCGAGAGACACATACACAGTGTTGCCCCATTACGAACCAAAGCTTTTGGGGAAAGCGAATGTCTGTGTGGCAGCGAATGCAGTTCCAAGGGGCAGTGAAAACCAGCTACAGCATTCCGTGCTGGCAGCTTTCGTGTCGGCGAAATCGCTGGACGTTTCGAATTTGGCAGCCGGGCTCTGCGAGAGACACATACACAGTGTTGCCCCATTACGAACCAAAGCTATTGGGGAAAGCGAATGCCTGTGTGGCAGCGAATGCAGTTCCAAGGGACAGTGAAAACTAGCTTCAGCATTCGGTGCTGGCAGCTTTCGTGTGGGCGCAATCGCTGGACGTTTCGAATTTGGCAGCGGGGCTCTGCGAGAGACACATACACAGTGTTGCCCGATTACGAAGCAAAGCTTTTGGGGAAAGCGAATGTCTGTGTGGCAGCGAATGCAGTTCCAAGGGACAGTGAAAACCAGCTTCAGCATTCGGTGCTGGCAGCTTTCGTGTGGGCGCAATCGCTGGACGTTTCGAATTTGGTAGCGGGGCTCTGCGAGAGACACATACACAGTGTTGCCCCATTACGAAGCAAAGCTTTTGGGGAAAGCGAATGTCTGTGTGGCAGCGAATGCAGTTCCAAGGGGCAGTGAAAACCAGCTTCAGCATTCGGTGCTGGCAGCTTTCGTGTGGGCGAAATCGCTGGACGTTTCGAATTTGGCAGCGGGGCTCTGCGAGAGACACATACACAGTGTTCCCCATTACGAAGCAAAGCTTTTGGGGAAAGCGAATGTCTGTGTGGCAGCGAATGCAGTTCCAAGGGACAGTGAAAACCAGCTACTGCATTCCGTGCTGGCAGCTTTCGTGTGGGAGAAATCGCTGGACGTTTCGAATTTGGCAGCCGGGCTCTGCGTGAGACACAGACACAGTGTTGCCCCATTACGAACCAAAGCTTTTGGGGAAAGCGAATGTCTGTGTGGCAGCGAATGCAGTTCCAAGGGACAGTGAAAACCAGCTACAGCATTCCGTGCTGGCAGCTTTCGTGTGGGCGAAATCGCTGGACGTTTCGAATTTGGCAGCCGGGCTCTGCGAGAGACACATACACAGTGTTGCCCCTTTACGAAGCAAAGCTTTTGGGGAAAGCGAATGTCTGTGTGGCAGCGAATGCAGTTCCAAGGGACAGTGAAAACCAGCTTCAGCATTCGGTGCTGGCAGCTTTCGTGTGGGCGCAATCGCTGGACGTTTCGAATTTGGCAGCCGGGCTCTGCGAGAGACACATACACAGTGTTGCCCCATTACGAAGCAAAGCTTTTGGGGAAAGCGAATGTCTGTGTGGCAGCGAATGCAGTTCCAAGGGACAGTGAAAACCAGCTTCAGCATTCGGTGCTGGCAGCTTTCGTGTGGGCGCAATCGCTGGACGTTTCGAATTTGGCAGCGGGGCTCTGCGAGAGACACATACACAGTGTTGCCCCATTACGAAGCAAAGCTTTTGGGGAAAGCGAATGTCTGTGTGGCAGCGAATGCAGTTCCAAGGGACAGTGAAAACCAGCTACTGCATTTCGTGCTGGCAGCTTTCGTGTGGGCGAAATCGCTGGACGTTTCGAATTTGGCAGCCGGGCTCTGCGAGAGACACATACACAGTGTTGCCCCATTACGAAGCAAAGCTTTTGGGGAAAGCGAATGTCTGTGTGGCAGCGAATGCAGTTCCAAGGGACAGTGAAAACCAGCTTCAGCATTCCGTGCTGGCAGCTTTCGTGTGGGCGAAATCGCTGGACGTTTCGAATTTGGCAGCCGGGCTCTGCGAGAGACACATACACAGTGTTGCCCCATTACCAAGCAAAGCTTTTGGGGAAAGCGAATGTCTGTGTGGCAGCGAATGCAGTTCCAAGGGACAGTGAAAACCAGCTACTGCATTCCGTGCTGGCAGCTTTCGTGTGGGAGAAATCGCTGGACGTTTCGAATTTGGCAGCCGGGCTCTGCGAGAGACACATACACAGTGTTGCCCCATTACGAACCAAAGCTTTTGGGGAAAGCGAATGTCTGTGTGGCAGCGAATGCAGTTCCAAGGGGCAGTGAAAACCAGCTACAGCATTCCGTGCTGGCAGCTTTCGTGTCGGCGAAATCGCTGGACGTTTCGAATTTGGCAGCCGGGCTCTGCGAGAGACACATACACAGTGTTGCCCCATTACGAACCAAAGCTATTGGGGAAAGCGAATGCCTGTGTGGCAGCGAATGCAGTTCCAAGGGACAGTGAAAACTAGCTTCAGCATTCGGTGCTGGCAGCTTTCGTGTGGGCGCAATCGCTGGACGTTTCGAATTTGGCAGCGGGGCTCTGCGAGAGACACATACACAGTGTTCCCCATTACGAAGCAAAGCTTTTGGGGAAAGCGAATGTCTGTGTGGCAGCGAATGCAGTTCCAAGGGACAGTGAAAACCAGCTACAGCATTCCGTGCTAGCAGCTTTCGTGTGGGAGCAATCGCTGGACGTTTCGAATTTGGCAGCCGGGCTCTGCGAGAGACATATACACAGTGTTGCCCCATTACGAAGCAAAGCTTTTGGGGAAAGCGAATGTCTGTGTGGCAGCGAATGCAGTTCCAAGGGGCAGTGAAAACCAGCTACAGCATTCCGTGCTGGCAGCTTTCGTGTGGGCGAAATCGCTGGACGTTTCGAATTTGGCAGCCGGGCTCTGCGAGAGACACATACACAGTGTTGCCCCTTTACGAAGCAAAGCTTTTGGGGAAAGCGAATGTCTGTGTGGCAGCGAATGCAGTTCCAAGGGACAGTGAAAACCAGCTTCAGCATTCGGTGCTGGCAGCTTTCGTGTGGGCGCAATCGCTGGACGGTTCGAATTTGGTAGCGGGGCTCTGCGAGAGACACATACACAGTGTTGCCCCATTACCAAGCAAAGCTTTTGGGGAAAGCGAATGTCTGTGTGGCAGCGAATGCAGTTCCAAGGGACAGTGAAAACCAGCTACAGCATTCCGTGCTGGCAGCTTTCGTGTGGGCGCAATCGCTGGACGTTTCGAATTTGGCAGCCGGGCTCTGCAAGAGACACATACACAGTGTTGCCCCATTACCAAGATAGCTTTTGGGGAAAGCGAATGTCTGTGTGGCAGTGAGTGCAGTTCCAAGGGACAGTGAAAACCAGCTACAGCATTCCGTGCTGGCAGCTTTCGTGTGGGCGAAATCGCTGGACGTTTCGAATTCGCAGCCTGGCTCTGCGAGAGTCACATACACAGTGTTGCCCCTTTACGAAGCAAAGCTTTTGGGGAAAGCGAATGTCTGTGTGGCAGCGAATGCAGTTCCAAGGGACAGTGAAAACCAGCTACTGCATTCCGTGCTGGCAGCTTTCGTGTGGGAGAAATCGCTGGACGTTTCGAATTTGGCAGCCGGGCTCTGCGAGAGACACATACACAGTGTTGCCCCATTACGAACCAAAGCTTTTGGGGAAAGCGAATGTCTGTGTGGCAGCGAATGCAGTTCCAAGGGACAGTGAAAACCAGCTACAGCATTCCGTGCTGGCAGCTTTCGTGTGGGCGAAATCGCTGGACGTTTCGAATTTGGCAGCCGGGCTCTGCGAGAGACACATACACAGTGTTGCCCCATTACGAACCAAAGCTATTGGGGAAAGCGAATGCCTGTGTGGCAGCGAATGCAGTTCCAAGGGACAGTGAAAACTAGCTTCAGCATTCGGTGCTGGCAGCTTTCGTGTGGGCGCAATCGCTGGACGTTTCGAATTTGGCAGCGGGGCTCTGCGAGAGACACATACACAGTGTTCCCCATTACCAAGCAAAGCTTTTGGGGAAAGCGAATGTCTGTGTGGCAGCGAATGCAGTTCCAAGGGACAGTGAAAACCAGCTACAGCATTCCGTGCTGGCAGCTTTCGTGTGGGCGCAATCGCTGGACGTTTCGAATTTGGCAGCCGGGCTCTGCGAGAGACACATACACAGTGTTGCCCCATTACGAAGCAAAGCTTTTGGGGAAAGCGAATGTCTGTGTGGCAGCGAATGCAGTTCCAAGGGGCAGTGAAAACCAGCTACAGCATTCCGTGCTGGCAGCTTTCGTGTGGGCGAAATCGCTGGACGTTTCGAATTTGGCAGCCGGGCTCTGCGAGAGACACATACACAGTGTTGCCCCTTTACGAAGCAAAGCTTTTGGGGAAAGCGAATGTCTGTGTGGCAGCGAATGCAGTTCCAAGGGACAGTGAAAACCAGCTTCAGCATTCGGTGCTGGCAGCTTTCGTGTGGGCGCAATCGCTGGACGGTTCGAATTTGGTAGCGGGGCTCTGCGAGAGACACATACACAGTGTTGCCCCATTACCAAGCAAAGCTTTTGGGGAAAGCGAATGTCTGTGTGGCAGCGAATGCAGTTCCAAGGGACAGTGAAAACCAGCTACAGCATTCCGTGCTGGCAGCTTTCGTGTGGGCGCAATCGCTGGACGTTTCGAATTTGGCAGCGGGGCTCTGCAAGAGACACATACACAGTGTTGCCCCATTACCAAGATAGCTTTTGGGGAAAGCGAATGTCTGTGTGGCAGTGAGTGCAGTTCCAAGGGACAGTGAAAACCAGCTACAGCATTCCGTGCTGGCAGCTTTCGTGTGGGCGCAATCGCTGGACGTTTCGAATTCGCAGCCTGGCTCTGCGAGAGTCACATACACAGTGTTGCCCCTTTACGAACCAAAGCTTTTGGGGAAAGCGAATGTCTGTGTGGCAGCGAATGCAGTTCCAAGGGACAGTGAAAACCAGCTACTGCATTCCGTGCTGGCAGCTTTCGTGTGGAAGAAATCGCTGGACGTTTCGAATTTGGCAGCCGGGCTCTGCGAGAGACACATACACAGTGTTGCCCCATTACGAAGCAAAGCTTTTGGGGAAAGCGAATGTCTGTGTGGCAGCGAATGCAGTTCCAAGGGACAGTGAAAACCAGCTACAGCATTCCGTGCTGGCAGCTTTCGTGTGGGCGAAATCGCTGGACGTTTCGAATTTGGCAGCCGGGCTCTGCGAGAGACACATACACAGTGTTGCCCCATTACGAAGCAAAGCTTTTGGGGAAAGCGAATGCCTGTGTGGCAGCGAATGCAGTTCCAAGGGACAGTGAAAACTAGCTTCAGCATTCCATGCTGGCAGCTTTCGTGTGGGCGAAATCGCTGGACGTTTCGAATTTGGCAGCGGGGCTCTGCGAGAGACACATACACAGTGTTGCCCCTTTACGAACCAAAGCTTTTGGGGAAAGCGAATGTCTGTGTGGCAGCGAATGCAGTTCCAAGGGACAGTGAAAACCAGCTACAGCATTCCGTGCTGGCAGCTTTCGTGTGGGCGCAATCGCTGGACGTTTCGAATTTGGCAGCCGGGCTCTGCGAGAGACACATACACAGTGTTGCCCCTTTACGAAGCAAAGCTTTTGGGGAAAGCAAATGTCTGTGTGGCAGCGAATGCAGTTCCAAGGGGCAGTGAAAACCAGCTTCAGCATTCGGTGCTGGCTGCTTTCGTGTGGGCGAAATCGCTGGACGTTTCGAATTTGGCAGCCGGGCTCTGCGAGAGACACATACACAGTGTTGCCCCTTTACGAAGCAAAGCTTTTGGGGAAAGCGAATGTCTGTGTGGCAGCGAATGCAGTTCCAAGGGACAGTGAAAACCAGCTTCAGCATTCGGTGCTGGCAGCTTTCGTGTGGGCGCAATCGCTGGACGTTTCGAATTTGGCAGCGGGGCTCTGCGAGAGACACATACACAGTGTTGCCCCATTACGAAGCAAAGCTTTTGGGGAAAGCGAATGTCTGTGTGGCAGCGAATGCAGTTCCAAGGGACAGTGAAAACCAGCTACAGCATTCCGTGCTGGCAGCTTTCGTGTGGGCGAAATCGCTGGACGTTTCGAATTTGGCAGCCGGGCTCTGCGAGAGACACATACACAGTGTTGCCCCATTACGAACCAAAGCTTTTGGGGAAAGCGAATGCCTGTGTGGCAGCGAATGCAGTTCCAAGGGACAGTGAAAACTAGCTTCAGCATTCGGTGCTGGCAGCTTTCGTGTGGGCGCAATCGCTGGACGTTTCGAATTTGGCAGCCGGGCTCTGCGAGAGACACATACACAGTGTTGCCCCTTTACGAAGCAAAGCTTTTGGGGAAAGCGAATGTCTGTGTGGCAGCGAATGCAGTTCCAAGGGACAGTGAAAACCAGATACTGCATTCCGTGCTGGCAGCTTTCGTGTGGGCGCAATCGCTGGACGTTTCGAATTTGGCAGCCGGGCTCTGCGAGAGACACATACACAGTGTTGCCCCATTACCAAGCAAAGCTTTTGGGGAAAGCGAATGTCTGTGTGGCAGCGAATGCAGTTCCAAGGGGCAGTGAAAACCAGCTTCAGCATTCGGTGCTGGCAGCTTTCGTGTGGGCGAAATCGCTGGACGTTTCGAATTTGGCAGCCGGGCTCTGCGAGAGACACATACACAGTGTTGCCCCTTTACGAAGCAAAGCTTTTGGGGAAAGCGAATGTCTGTGTGGCAGCGAATGCAGTTCCAAGGGACAGTGAAAACCAGCTACAGCATTCCGTGCTGGCAGCTTTCGTGTGGGCGAAATCGCTGGACGTTTCGAATTTGGCAGCGGGGCTCTGCGAGAGTCACATACACAGTGTTCCCCATTACGAAGCAAAGCTTTTGGGGAAAGCGAATGTCTGTGTGGCAGCGAATGCAGTTCCAAGGGACAGTGAAAACCAGCTACTGCATTCCGTGCTGGCAGCTTTCGTGTGGGAGAAATCGCTGGACGTTTCGAATTTGGCAGTCGGGCTCTGCGAGAGACACATACACAGTGTTGCCCCTTTACGAACCAAAGCTTTTGGGGAAAGCGAATGTCTGTGTGGCAGCGAATGCAGTTCCAAGGGACAGTGAAAACCAGCTACTGCATTCCGTGCTGGCAGCTTTCGTGTGGGCGCAATCGCTGGACGTTTCGAATTTGGCAGCGGGGCTCTGCGAGAGACACATACACAGTGTTGCCCCATTACCAAGCAAAGCTTTTGGGGAAAGCGAATGTCTGTGTGGCAGCGAATGCAGTTCCAAGGGACAGTGAAAACCAGCTACTGCATTCCGTGCTGGCAGCTTTCGTGTGGGAGAAATCGCTGGACGTTTCGAATTTGGCAGCCGGGCTCTGCGAGAGACACATACACAGTGTTGCCCCATTACGAAGCAAAGCTTTTGGGGAAAGCGAATGTCTGTGTGGCAGCGAATGCAGTTCCAAGGGGCAGTGAAAACCAGCTTCAGCATTCGGTGCTGGCAGCTTTCGTGTGGGAGAAATCGCTGGACGTTTCGAATTTGGCAGCGGGGCTCTGCGAGAGACACATACACAGTGTTGCCCCATTACCAAGCAAAGCTTTTGGGGAAAGCGAATGTCTGTGTGGCAGCGAATGCAGTTCCAAGGGACAGTGCAAACCAGCTACAGCATTCCGTGCTGGCAGCTTTCGTGTGGGAGAAATCGCTGGACATTTCGAATTTGGCAGCCGGGCTCTGCGAGAGACACATACACAGTGTTGCCCCATTACGAAGCAAAGCTTTTGGGGAAAGCGAATGTCTGTGTGGCAGCGAATGCAGTTCCAAGGGACAGTGAAAACCAGCTACTGCATTCCGTGCTGGCAGCTTTCGTGTGGGAGAAATCGCTGGACGTTTCGAATTTGGCAGCCGGGCTCTGCGAGAGACACATACACAGTGTTGCCCCATTACGAACCAAAGCTTTTGGGGAAAGCGAATGTCTGTGTGGCAGCGAATGCAGTTCCAAGGGACAGTGAAAACCAGCTACAGCATTCCGTGCTGGCAGCTTTCGTGTGGGCGAAATCGCTGGACGTTTCAAATTTGGCAGCCGGGCTCTGCGAGAGACACATACACAGTGTTGCCCGATTACGAACCAAAGCTTTTGGGGAAAGCGAATGCCTGTGTGGCAGCGAATGCAGTTCCAAGGGACAGTGAAAACTAGCTTCAGCGTTCGGTGCTGGCAGCTTTCGTGTGGGCGCAATCGCTGGACGTTTCGAATTTGGCAGCCGGGCTCTGCGAGAGACACATACACAGTGTTGCCCCATTACGAAGCAAAGCTTTTGGGGAAAGCGAATGTCTGTGTGGCAGCGAATGCAGTTCCAAGGGACAGTGAAAACCAGCTACAGCATTCCGTGCTGGCAGCTTTCGTGTGGGCGCAATCGCTGGACGTTTCGAATTTGGCAGCGGGGCTCTGCGAGAGACACATACACAGTGTTGCCCCATTACCAAGCAAAGCTTTTGGGGAAAGCGAATGTCTGTGTGGCAGCGAATGCAGTTCCAAGGGGCAGTGAAAACCAGCTACTGCATTTCGTGCTGGCAGCTTTCGTGTGGGCGAAATCGCTGGACGTTTCGAATTTGGCAGCGGGGCTCTGCGAGAGACACATACACAGTGTTGCCCCATTACGAAGCAAAGCTTTTGGGGAAAGCGAATGTCTGTGTGGCAGCGAATGCAGTTCCAAGGGGCAGTGAAAACCAGCTTCAGCATTCGGTGCTGGCAGCTTTCGTGTGGGCGAAATCGCTGGACGTTTCGAATTTGGTAGCGGGGCTCTGCGAGAGACACATACACAGTGTTGCCCCATTACCAAGCAAAGCTTTTGGGGAAAGCGAATGTCTGTGTGGCAGCAAATGCAGTTCCAAGGGACAGTGAAAACCAGCTTCAGCATTCGGTGCTGGCAGCTTTCGTGTGGGCGCAATCGCTGGACGTTTCGAATTTGGCAGCCGGGCTCTGCGAGAGACACATACACAGTGTTGCCCCATTACCAAGCAAAGCTTTTGGGGAAAGCGAATGTCTGTGTGGCAGCGAATGCAGTTCCAAGGGACAGTGAAAACCAGCTACGGCATTTCGTGCTGGCAGCTTTCGTGTGGGCGAAATCGCTGGACGTTTCGAATTTGGCAGCGGGGCTCTGCGAGAGACACATACACAGTGTTGCCCCATTACGAAGCAAAGCTTTTGGGGAAAGCGAATGTCTGTGTGGCAGCGAATGCAGTTCCAAGGGGCTGTGAAAACCAGCTTCAGCATTCCGTGCTGGCAGCTTTCGTGTGGGCGCAATCGCTGGACGTTTCGAATTTGGTAGCGGGGCTCTGCGAGAGACACATACACAGTGTTGCCCCATTACGAAGCAAAGCTTTTGGGGAAAGCGAATGTCTGTGTGGCAGCGAATGCAGTTCCAAGGGGCAGTGAAAACCAGCTTCAGCATTCGGTGCTGGCAGCTTTCGTGTGGGCGAAATCGCTGGACGTTTCGAATTTGGCAGCGGGGCTCTGCGAGAGACACATACACAGTGTTCCCCATTACGAAGCAAAGCTTTTGGGGAAAGCGAATGTCTGTGTGGCAGCGAATGCAGTTCCAAGGGACAGTGAAAACCAGCTACTGCATTCCGTGCTGGCAGCTTTCGTGTGGGAGAAATCGCTGGACGTTTCGAATTTGGCAGCCGGGCTCTGCGAGAGACACATACACAGTGTTGCCCCATTACGAACCAAAGCTTTTGGGGAAAGCGAATGTCTGTGTGGCAGCGAATGCAGTTCCAAGGGACAGTGAAAACCAGCTACAGCATTCCGTGCTGGCAGCTTTCGTGTGGGCGAAATCGCTGGACGTTTCGAATTTGGCAGCCGGGCTCTGCGAGAGACACATACACAGTGTTGCCCCATTACGAACCAAAGCTTTTGGGGAAAGCGAATGCCTGTGTGGCAGCGAATGCAGTTCCAAGGGACAGTGAAAACTAGCTTCAGCATTCCGTGCTGGCAGCTTTCGTGTGGGCGCAATCGCTGGACGTTTCGAATTTGGCAGCGGGGCTCTGCGAGAGACACATACACAGTTTTGCCCCATTACCAAGCAAAGCTTTTGGGGAAAGCGAATGTCTGTGTGGCAGCGAATGCAGTTCCAAGGGACAGTGAAAACCAGCTACAGCATTCCGTGCTGGCAGCTTTCGTGTGGGCGCAATCGCTGGACGTTTCGAATTTGGCAGCGGGGCTCTGCGAGAGACACATACACAGTGTTGCCCCATTACCAAGATAGCTTTTGGGGAAAGCGAATGTCTGTGTGGCAGTGAGTGCAGTTCCAAGGGACAGTGAAAACCAGCTACAGCATTCCGTGCTGGCAGCTTTCGTGTGGGCGAAATCGCTGGACGTTTCGAATTCGCAGCCTGGCTCTGCGAGAGTCACATACACAGTGTTGCCCCTTTACGAACCAAAGCTTTTGGGGAAAGCGAATGTCTGTGTGGCAGCGAATGCAGTTCCAAGGGACAGTGAAAACCAGCTACTGCATTCCGTGCTGGCAGCTTTCGTGTGGGAGAAATCGCTGGACGTTTCGAATTTGGCAGCCGGGCTCTGCGAGAGACACATACACAGTGTTGCCCCATTACGAACCAAAGCTTTTGGGGAAAGCGAATGTCTGTGTGGCAGCGAATGCAGTTCCAAGGGACAGTGAAAACCAGCTACAGCATTCCGTGCTGGCAGCTTTCGTGTGGGCGAAATCGCTGGACGTTTCGAATTTGGCAGCCGGGCTCTGCGAGAGACACATACACAGTGTTGCCCCATTACCAAGCAAAGCTTTTGGGGAAAGCGAATGCCTGTGTGGCAGCGAATGCAGTTCCAAGGGACAGTGAAAACTAGCTTCAGCATTCCGTGCTGGCAGCTTTCGTGTGGGCGCAATCGCTGGACGTTTCGAATTTGGCAGCGGGGCTCTGCGAGAGACACATACACAGTGTTGCCCCTTTACGAACCAAAGCTTTTGGGGAAAGCGAATGTCTGTGTGGCAGCGAATGCAGTTCCAAGGGACAGTGAAAACCAGCTACAGCATTCCGTGCTGGCAGCTTTCGTGTGGGCGCAAT